>NC_142869.1:65105000-65307500 GCF_051225735.1 Oryctolagus cuniculus | reverse complement strand
AAATAAAATAAATCTTTAAAAAAAATAAATCTACACATTGCTCATTTTGAACTGGTGTCCTACTAAGCCTTCCATTTGTCTAGTAGGTAGCCCATTTGGTTCAGTGCCTGATATCAATGAACAGAGTTGGGAGGAGTTATGGAGTGAAGACCAAGCCAAGCCGCAGACGCCAGCCAGGTGAGCCAGGAAAGTCACAAATGGAAGGGAAGTGGCTAGGTGGAGGTCAATGCCAATGAGCACTGCCACTCACTGATGGTAGTCTCTGAGGAGTCGCCCAAGGCTGGTCTTTGTCATTTAGCTCATGAATAACAGAAGAAAAGAATAAGGCAATGACATAGAAAGCAGAAGAACCTGGCTGACGTTGGCCAACAGGAAGGGACAGCACCTTCGTGTGCTGAGGACAGACATGTTAGGAACATGTTAGCTCAATTTGTTATGCAAGGGACAGTGAGAGGGTACACACACACAACACGTTCTCCGTGCAGTCATCCTGTTCTCTGCCACTGATTGTTCCTACACAGAAGCATGAGCCATTCCACCACACTAGGCAGCCTGCCTGGTTGCACATGTGAATCACAATACATGAAGTTATCCTCTCTATTGAGAACAAGTTCTGGAATTAGAAAACTGTTCCTGAACTTCATAGTCCAAGGAACTGAAACTTTCTTAATCTCAAACGTAGCCAATTCCAGGAAAACCTGTTCCAAGTCCAAGAAAAAAAAAGTCTGAATTATACTGGATCTGGATCGAATCCTGATTGGCTCACAGCAGTTCTGTTGCCTGAAATGAATGCTCACCCTGAATAACTTTTTCACACTCCACCCCGAAACGTCAATTTTTTAAAAAGAACAAGCATTCACCTACAGTAAAGATATAGTGGACAACATCATCTTTATGAGACATTTTTCAGATCTTAATGCAAGCAATAGAGTTGCGTAGGAAAATTGGTTTTCCTTTTACTTACACATATCATGAATTTCATAGCTTATAAGATTTTTCCTCCTTTCACCGGCTGCAGAAAGACTCACCATCAAATTGGGAATTATATATGTGTAATTCTTGATTACATTTTATTCCTCTACTGTTCCTTTTTAAAAAATATTTCTAATGTTTGTTATCTTGATATATTTATGTAGCAAATAAGCTATCCTCAAATCTTGTGGAGTAAGGTGGTAGGATTGATCGACTGGCTGATTGACCAACAGAGACATAAGGAGCATGGTCAGAGGAGGTGACACCTTCTTGTTGGAGGGTTTTAGAAACAAGACAATTTTCATGACTTTGCCTTTAGCTGAACTAGAGCCAAGCCAATGGCCCAGTACTCTCCGTGTCACATGGCAACACTTCAGCTGTGCTCCCAGAGGCTCACCATTTCTGGTTATTGATGCCCCAAATGATTCTGTGCTAGTATCAGGGGACACCTTCTCACAGACAAAATTGCCAGTGGGAACAGGCAAAGCCAGATGGCCAGAAGTAACAAAATACTAACCTTGCTGAAGGGAAGGCCAGATTGGATACTAGGAATTCTAGAGGTAAGCTAAATGCTAGCATCAAAACTTAAAAACAAAGCAATCATCATAAGTATTTATACTCTAGAAGATCACTGCTAATATAATCCCCAGAGCCCTGAGACTAAATACAGGGAAGGTTTAGAGTGGTTTTCATATTCTTTAATATTATCTTCTTATTTGGATTCTTTGACATGATATAATTATATCCAGGGCTATGCTTCACCAGAATCACCAGGTGGTTTAGGCAACTTCGTCACCTACCAATTAATACACATTTATGGAGGATTTACATATGCTAGACTGTGAGATGGATAGATGAGTGAGATATGGGACCTAACTTCAGAGTCCCTACCGTTTAGCAAGAGACAGACACATTAATAGTTACAATATGGAGTCTCTGGCACAGAGGAAGTAAACGTGACAAAAAGCAAAAGAGAGGATGGGTTAGTTCAGAGAATAAGGAAAACAAAACGTGAGTGGGACCTTAGGGATAAAGAATTCCTCAGGCATTAGAGCTAAGGAGGAGGGGACCAGGGGAAGGGAGCAGCAGGAACAGAGGCCCACGGGCCTGCACAGCGTCAGAGGCTCAAGGCCTTGTGTTTGGTGTGCTGGTAGCTTAGATCGGATAGGAAACACTCTACACACTCCTGCCGAGTGCGGGGGTTTGGCCTTTATCTTGTACATGGTGAGGAGCCACTGGGGGAATTTTAGAAAGAGAACTGACAGAGTTAATATTGTTTTTAAATAACTCATGATAGTAGAGGAATGGACAGTTAGAAGGACAAAGCTGTGGAATCAGGTATTATTTCATGACCATCTCAGCTCTGAAAATATCAGACTTGGAGCTATCAGCATACAGACATACAAATAAATCCGCAGGAACTGCTTTATTCCCTGTAAAAGAGGCAAGAAGATCAAAAGCAACGTAAAGCACTCCGGGCAGAGTGCACAGAGGAAGGGGAGCCCCCCCCCCCCGCCCCCGCAGGGCAACCGCGAAAGAGAACCGGAACGAGAAATGTTCTTGGAGGACAGTGAGCTGCGGAGGACCCAGCGCAAGGAGGAGTGGCCAACAGCGCCTAGCGCAGCAGGGTGGCAGGCGAAGGCCTCGGAGCAGGCACCAGTGACTTTCACGGGTTGAGAACAGTGCAGGCAGAATTCGCGGTTAAAGAGGAGGAAGCTGGAGCAGACTTTTCTGTGGCTGAGAAGAGGCGGGAACAAGGTGTAGGAGAGGCTGGGTAAAGCAAAGAATTGTGGGGGGTGTTGAAAACTGATGGGGAAGTAGTAGTGAGCACGAGAGTGGTGAAGGGAGGGGGAAAGGGATGGGTAAGAGACAGATAATACAAGGTTTGCCCAAGAGAGCTAGGAGATGTAATCAATCAGACCAAAGGATCAACTCTAGAAACACAGCAAGTCCCTGGGATGAATGAGCAGACCAGCAGGTTATCTGACATTGAGAGCACCCAAAAGAAGCACAGCATGGCTGTTTTAAAAATGTGTCCACCTATTTGGACATTTTTTTTTTTAAGATCTAGCCATGGTGATCTATTTTGAAGCTGGCCAACAGAAAGAAATATGGTTAAAAAAAAAAAAAACTTTTAAAAAGTAAATCATCCTGGAAAATTTCAGCAGTGCTTAGGAAAGATCTACTCCCTTTTTAAATTTAACACTTTTGATGTAACTACTGAAGTATTAAAAACATAGTGTTTCTAATTAGATAATATAGCCCATGAGTGAATACTTACAACTCGTGGGAAAACAAAGGCTTGCCAACAATCCAACAGAAAATTTGGTGTTTATAAAAGACACTGTGACTCCCAGGTATGTGATCCCAGATCTCATGCTTTTTGATCTTCCCCAAGACAAGGAGAATTTCTTCTGTCTTTTAAAGACAGAGATTCTGCAGATGGAAGTGGATCCAATCCCAAGATCTTTCCATCTATATCAAATCTGATACCTCCTGTTGGAAAAAGTGATGACCATAACCAAAAGGTACAGGGAGGAGCAGGTGTTAACACACCTACACCCAAGTCAAAACACCTGAGTTCTCTATCTGACTCTGAGCCTAATTCTAACTTCCTATTAACTGAGATCCCAGCAAGTGCAGTGATGGCTCAAGTCACTGGGCTCCTGCCACCCCTGTGGGAGACCCAGAGTGCAATCCCAGTGCCCAGTTATGGCCCAGCCCAGTACCAGTTGTGAAATCTGAGGGGTGAACCAGTGGTTGAGAACTAGCTCCAGCTCTCTCTCGCACTCGCTCTCTCCCTCTCCTCCCCCTCCCCCGCTTCCTCCATCAGTCCCTCTCTCCCAAGTAATTTTAAGTGCCAAAAATATTTTTGAGACTACTTCTATCCATAACTCTTAACAATGAAGGGCACCTGGGACATCGGCTAGCCTCAGTGCCATCACATTTCCAAAACTGGCAGCCGGGCCTCCTCTTTAGCCTGCTCACCATGTTTTCATCTGATCCCTGACACTTACTAGGAGATAGCATAAATCACATTTATTTCTTCTTTTTGGCAGATTTTCTTTTTGGCTTCTCCTTGCTTAACAATTTAAATTAAATTAAAATCTAATAGAGTCTGGAATCAGAATTCCCAATGTATCTTATAATGGAATAAATCCTTCAATTGGGCCAACCTTCTTAACAAGAATATAACAAGTTTTTAAATTAAGTATAAGAATTTAAGAAATAAAACAGGTTCTTTGTTGGCTGTAAGACACAGAACTATGTTTAGAAATATATTAAGCTAATATTTTTATAGCCAATGATTGAATATACTCTACCTATAAGCAAAGAGATCCACTAATTTAACTACCTGAAGTCTCGATATGCAACTATTAGGACAAAAGACATCCGGAAGCCAATCAAATTCAAACCTGCATTAGGCACTCAGAACACTGTGCTTAAGGTCCTGTCTACTTCTGTTCCTGGGACATTTATATTTCTGGTTGGAAATTGAGGTGTGATGCTACCATGTTTTCTGTCCCAAACCTCCCTTCTCTGGAGAACTCTCCCCAACTGCTTTCTGCTTCAACAAAGATCCCAGTGGGAACTGCCATATTATACATGACTTCCTTTGTCACAGCTGGTAGAACTAGAGGTGTGCCTGTCTAGGACTAGGAGGGGACAATGGGAGAGTCTAGTGGCAGGAGTTGTAACATATTGACCTTGGAGTCATTGCTTGTGTATCTTTACCACACAGAGGACATCACTCTACAGCTGATGGGGATAAAACCATCAGGCAGAGAGAAACACAGCCAAAAGTTAGAGCAGTTCTAATGGCATATTATTTTAAAGATTTATTTATTTGAAAGTCAGAGTTAAGAGTGAGAGAGGAAGAGACAGAGAGAGGAAGGAGAGAGATCTTTCATCCACTGGTTCATTCCCCAAATGGCCACATCAACCAGGGCTGGGCCCGGCAAAAACAAGAAGCTAGGAGCTTCATCTGTGTCTCCCAGGTGGGTGCAGGGGCCCAAACACTTGGGCCATCTTCCACTGCCTTCCCAGGCCCATTAGCAGGAAGCTGGATCTAAAGTGAAGCAACTGGGACTTGAACCGGTGCCCATGTGGGATGCTGGTGCTGCAGACCGCAGCTCAACCTGCTGCACCACACCCTTGGCCCCTCGAAGTGCATTTGACTGCTCGCATTCTGTCGTTGCTAAGGTCTGGCCACGTGACTCCTGTATTAGGAAGTGTTGCATTATTATCATGAAGTTCCTGAGGCAGGTTAACTTTGTAAAGGAAAGTCTATTTAGCTTACAGCTGTGGACACTCGGCGCATGGTGCTGCCATCAGCTCGGCTCAAGCGAGGACCTCACAGTAGATGACCGTGCTGGGAGCATCTGTGGAGAGAAGAGATCACGTGGGGAGGCAGAAGGCAAAGGCTGGGTGAGGCCAGGCTCGGGCTTTGATAACAACCCTACCATGAGGACTCCCAGGGGATCTTGTGTGACCCATCTTGATCTCTTCCAAGGGTAGTTCCCTCAGTGATGTAAGGACTTCTCACTTGGCCTTAACTCCTAAAGAACCTGCTACCTCCCACTACTGCTACTTTGGGGACCAAGCCTCCAATATACGAGGCTCTGGGGGGACAAATATCCAAATCATAATACCTCCTACACCTGAATTTAGGTCACATAAGATAAATCTGTTGCCTTCCCCCCCAAATCGTCTTCTTCCTTAAACTAGTTGGAGTTTGGCCCTTGGAGTGAAAACAGCTCGTAAATGGGGGTGTGTATTTGGCCTAGTGGTTAAGATGCTGAGTGGGACCCCCACGTCTGTCTCATAGCAGAGCGCCTGGGTTTAAGTCCTGGCTCTGCTCCTGATTCTGGCTTCCTGCTAATGCAAGCAGAGCACTGTCTCACTATTTAAAATAGTGTGCAAATGTATATTGTAGAGGCTGTTTGGTCAGGCAACCCTTCCCTGAAGGTAGTTCCTGACAATTCAATCACCATCTACAGTTCTTGGGCCCGCCTCTCTTGTCTGCGCCCACAGATTGCAGGACAAGTGATGCCATGTGCTTTAAACTGTGGCAGTCCCTCAGGTTTTCTCAGTTCTTAAAGGAACTGGAAGAGATGAATTCTAAATCAAAATGGTGCACCAGCCATGACTCCACAGTAAGGCAGCTGATGTTTATGGAAATGTGGTAGAGTCTACCACCCAAATGTGTGCTTTTCCCTTCGAAGCTATGTGTATTGTACTGTGCCCTTGTCCTAGGAGACTGCTCTTTCTCTAAGCAGCACTGGAATTCCACTTAGGGATGTCCTTCACAGCTTCCTTCCCCTTCCTCTGAATATTCCTAATGGTGCCAAATCTTTATCATTACAGACAAGTCTGGGCTTTTGAAATGAGCCCAAATATTTGGAGCCAAGGTTGTTGATTAAGGTAAAGTAATCAAACTTAAAAAACCATTTGGTATCAAAAGTAATATTTGAATATAAATATGGTGATAGATTTTTCTTTCATTATTTACAAACTGCCTCTGACAGGTGGTTTTGCTCAGTTACGTTCTGTGAAAATTTCATAATATAATTTACCTGCAAGGTAAATTTCAAAAAATCTTACTTATGTGATTTGTCTAATCAGATTCAAAGTGGAGAAGGAAAACCCCTTCTTCCTAAGTCTAAGATCTTATAAGAAGGCCAAGAGATATGGTGCCAAAAGTGCTTGTATATTTTATGTCAATTTGTGTGGGAGGGGGATCAAGTTTGATTTTACACTATCTTTTTTCTCCCCAAAGAAACCTTTTATTTAAGGAATACAAACTTCATGCATCTCATAAGTACAACTTTAGGAATACAGTGATTTTTCCCACCATACCTGCCCTCCCACCCACTCTTCCACCCCTCCTCCTCCTCCCTCTCTCATTCCCAGTCCCATTCTCCACTAAGATCCATTTTCAATTAACTTTATACACAAAAGACCAACTCCATACTGAGTAAAGAGTTCAACAAACTGCACAGAAAACAAACAACAAAAAAAAACTAACGGTCGAGACAAGGGCTGTTCAAAGTCATTGCATCTCGAAGTTAATTTCACTCCCTTTTTTTTTTAAGAAACTTAATTAACTTTAAAGAAGCACCCAAGAATAATACATCTTTTGCGAGCACTTAGACATAACTATAACTTATGAGTCATAAGAATATCCTCCACTTAATACACTAAAAGAAAGTGAGTCCTTGAGGACAAGTTTTATCATTAATTAAGGAAGCACCTAAGAAAATTTCATCAGTTCTGATTTATCCAGACTATCATCTTGTCAAGGGCATCAATTATAACTCAAGCGATGAGAAATTGCAATACATAAAAATTCTTTTTTAAATATTTATTTATTGTTTGTTTGAAAGGTGGAGTTACAGAGAGGGAGAGGGAGAAAAGAGAGATCTTGCAACCACTGGTTCACTCCCCAAAAGGCCACAATGGCCATTACTGGGACAGGATCAAGTGGGGAGCCTGGAACTCCACTGGGGTCTCCCATGAGACTGGCAGGGGCCCCAGCCCTTGGGCCATCTTCTGCTGCTTTCCCAGGTGCATTAGCAGGGAGCTAGATCTGAAGTGGGGCAGCTGGGACTAGAACCAGCACCCATATGGATGCTGAGTGTTACAGGCTGTGGCTTAACCCGCTGCACCACAAACCAGCCCCAGGAAATTTTTCACTCTAAATGAGAGTACATCCTCTTTGAAAAACCTAGCAGTTAGAAAGGAAACATTTAAACAGCGCTCCTTCCCCGCCCCTCTTGCCTGCAGACCTGCAGCCTCCGACGCAGCAGCACGGCCACTCTCAGGCCTCCCGCAAAGCCCAAGACCGAGGAAGGTCACCCAGCAGCAGTGGCACCGAGCTGTAAACTGAAGCGGAACTCGTGGAAACCAGAGGGTGGACCATAGGGTGCAGAGAAGATGGAAGGGCCGGATCCTGATGCCCCCCCCACTCCCGTTGGTTCCTGGAGCAACAAGAAAACAAAGCACGCGCTGCCCGGTGGCTCCCCGCCCGCCCGTCCCAACACACGACACTTAGGAGCTGGCGGCGCCGCGTGCAGCAGATCTTACTGCGCTGAGATCGCTCCCTGAGCTTCCTCCAAGGGCCACAGAGCCACCCTAGAGAGAGCAGCCCAGTCGGCCGGCACAGTCACCAATCCCAACGCCACATTGGACAGCGAAGGACATGGACGGGCAGCTCGTGGGCACCCTTTGTTTGTGTTTAAATAAAGCCATAAAACTGAAAAAAAAAAAAAAGTTTCCTTCCTCTGAAAGGACTTTTTGGGGGCCACGCTCACGTCCAGGAGATGGAACGTTGGAGGACTCGGTTAGTATTTTCAAAAATGACACCACTCTAGGGCAATTCCAAAATCTCCCTTTCATACGTTTTCCGTGAAGTTACACAACGCAAGGGTTTCAAAGCCATCTCCCAAGTTTCCCAGAGAATAAATACATCTGATTTGAGAAATCTTACATCAGCAAGATTGTTCGTATATTATTTGTACCAGTTATTTCTTAAATAAATAAATAAAACCCCAGAAAATCTTTTTAAAACATCGTTTCAAATGCTACAAATAGAAATGTCACCTGTGTGGCATGGCTGGCTATTTCGCTTGTACTGTGTCGCTGCTTCATATTCTGAACAAACAGAGGGGCGATTTTCCCCAAAGGGTTCAGGAGGGCAGGCGATTTCATTTCTTCAGAAAATTGTTTCTCAGGATTTCAATCTTCTTAGCTGGAGATGACAAAACATAATATCAGAAACACTTATGCTTCTTATCTGCTATATTTTCAAAGCATAAATAAAAGCTCAGTATACATGTAAGACAGGTGGATCCAAAGCTAGCAATAAATCACCTACATATTGCAAAATCATTTCATAGCATAAAGACATTTTAATTTTAAAATGTTAAGGAGAAGATTAATCCAAAAACTAAGCACGATAAAAATATTTTTGCATTGTCACCCTTATTTTACTCAGGTCACATTCGATTTTCTAAATCTTAGGGTTAATGAGACAAGTGATAAAAAATTAAATTGGATTTTTAGAAGAGGGGATTCAAATGGGCACCATTCAGCAAAAGCTCCTTTTTTCTATTTCTATGCACAGTGGTGAGCACTATTTTGGTTTTCAACCTCATTACACTTCTATTCATAAAGCATGGTATAAAAACTTTAAACCTCAAATGTTTTAAGAATAAAACAAATCATGCATCTACAAAAAGATGAGCATAATGGCTTTTTTGTAGCATGCCTGGTGCGCCTTTCAACTGGTCTTGCCCACCATTAGCTGAGCAATTCCCATTAGCATTAATATGCTCTTAAGTTCCGACTGTCCTATCATTTAAGCAATAATTTGAAGATCAGTTCAATTTCATGGGAATTTCACTATTCCAGGCTGGCTTTGTGTCAGTGACAGAGAGAAATTTAGTTGTTGAGCTCACTCAAGGCTTTATGGTCTTTTGTGGAGTAAGTGAGCACATGTACACCCGTGACACCTGTCATTAAACCAGTATCATAGAGATGAAACAGTTGCGACAAAAGGCAGCCTCAGAGGTATGCCTGTGAGTCTCCCTCCCTCTCGTCTCAGCTCCCAGCTTATTCGCAGACACCACAGCAAATAGGACATCGAGCAAAATACCATGTTGGTCTCTTCCAGACTTAAGGGACCCCTAAAGAAATACCTGAGTACTCACCCCATTTTGGTTGCCCCAAGAAGGTCTCTGGCAATACATCAATTTCTGATTGGAAAGAATTAACATAGTAGCAAAGACCCTTCCATGTTGTGGGTGTTCCGCATACTATATGCTTATTGTATTGAAATAGCACCCATGAGATCACATTCCTGTAACTGCTTTGCCCAATTAGTTATGAGCACAAGTGTCAGAGGACACAGCAAGTGTTTGAGTGCTGGCTAGGGGATAGGGGAGGGAACAGGAAATAAAATCCCATCTGAAAAATTCAGAATTCTTATATAACTACAAAAGGTTTACAAAGGGGCTTCAGTGTCTCTGAGCAACTATATTCTTGACGCCAAAAATTATTTCTAATGTTTACAAGAAAGTTCATAAAAGTCACCCTTAGATGCTTAGGCAGCATTTTGTGTATTCTCATTCGCTGGGATGGAGAGGCAGTAAGACTGACAGCTTGTGAGACCTCAGATCTCAGGGCTGCTCTGGTAACGTCTTACTGTTAGGCTGGGTGTGGGTGATTCAGCTCCAGTGTTGGCAAAGCTTCGTAGGACAAATCTGTTAAAACGGCCATATTAAAAACGGGCTCCTCTGCTATAAGGGATACATGCATTGCCAAAAAATCCTTGCATCCTGCAAGGTCACAGGAGCCATAGGAAAAACAGGGTTAGAAGCAGACTATACAAAAACTTAAGCAACTGTGCAAGTAATAATAATAATAAACCTAGTAAAAATATTCTCAATTTAAAAAATGAGTCGTTAACTTCCTGATTTAAAAGACTCTATAAAGGAATTTCTACCCTTTTAACGATAAATATTTTATCACAATGAAAGAAACAGAGGAAGAGGGAAGCTAGTTTGATGGAAGGGGTGAAATAAAGGATTGAGGTGGCTGTTTTGTGGAGACAAGGGAATACCAACAGATTGAGGAGAACCACACAATAAGTGCTCCTAAGAAAAAGCACTCAGCCCAGCCATCCACAGCCTGATGGTTCTCTTACCTTGGCCATAGGTTCTATAATCTATGCTCTTCCACCGCTTGTTGCTTCAGTTGCTGCTGCTTTGTGACACAAAGCATGAATGGTCTGAAAAACATATCATGTATGACTCACATGACTTTAGGCTTACACTGGCCTCATTCTCCTATCTACCAGTTGCTTAAGAGTTTAAGCATCTTATAGAAACATGTTTGTTGCCCAAATGTATGGAAGGAAGGAAGGAAGGAAGGAAGGAAGGAAGGAAGGAAGGAAGGAAAGAAGGAAAGAAGGAAAGAAGGAAAGAAGGAAAGAAGGAAAGAAGGAAAGAAAGGAGAAGTTTAAGTGTCCTGTGTGCATGGGTGCCCTAACAGCCTCAAGGCAGAAATCTGAACCTAACAACCTCCCAGCCCGTGTACCTCTTCTATTTTAGGAACGTTCAGTTCTGCAGGCCTAAGAGTGATTTACTTTTTTAAACGACAGTTAATGGCAGTGACTGTAGATGTTATAAAGGTAGGTGACCATAGAGGCAGACACTAAATAGCGGGAGACTATTGGTTAGTACTTCAGCTGAAGAAGAATTCTCCATAGACAGGTGGTGACTTTCCAATTCCAGAAGAAGAAGACGACGCAGTGAAATGGAAGGACAATCAAGCCATCCACTAGGGCATACGCATGCCTCTGGGCAGTGCGTGTCCCAGGTCTGTTGGGGTTTGTAGACCCCAGGGAGGATCCCTTCATTTACAGCCCTTGGAAGCTGCATCCACGGAGTCACCATTTTTCACCTTCTGGATTGTTCGATTAGTGCAGGGCCAACAGGCTATGTTTTACTCTACTGCTTTTCAACAGAAGAATGAATTTCTCTTGGCCTCTTTCTTGGGCTCATCTTGATTTTAAGCAGCTGACCCTTATAATCTATTTTATTCAGCACAAAATATGAAACACAAAATAAAAGCAGTGGTTGACTTCCATGACTGCCTTTTGTTCTACCTTGTTGGCCCCTGTTTGCCCTATTTGAACAGTGCTGTGTCTCCTTCACATTCCCTTCTTAATGAGGTTATCTACCTTGCATACTCAATGAGATTGTACCTTATATAATAAATTCTCTGCTCTGAGATATGTCTGAGGGGGCAGCCTACTCAGCTATTAAAAGGTGTAACCTTTAACTGAGAATGGTCTTAAGGCTGGACACGACTTTCATACTGAGCTTTCAATTACTTAAAGATGTCACCATAGCATTCAGAGGTGTTTACATTTACATATACTAGTAGATCAGCTTTACAAATACCCACTCACTAACTTTGCAAAATGGCTAGTAAAAAAAAAAAGCTCATTTGTTTCTCCATGGATGTTGTTCTTGCTTGTGTGTGCTAATGAAATAAATGTGTGCTAATAATGCAACCTAGTCAGTAAAGAATAATCATTTTTAATGCACTGGAAGTGCTATCAATTATGTGTGCTAATGAAATACATGGAGCTACAATCAATATGGATCCTTCAAATTCCCTTCCAGCCGATAATTGTTCTCTTCTCACCCACACTTGTACCAGAAAGGATAATAGTGACTACTTTAATGTCATCTTATTATATTCTTACCTCGGAGGGAAACAATAACAAGCAGAAGCCAAAAGTCTGGAAGCAGAAGAGGGATGAAGAACAAATGAATGGCCTGGACAACCCCCCATTCAGACAGTAAGCCTGGCTGTAGGTCGGTGATGGAGTGGTGGTGGAGGCCAGGGGGAGGGGATTGGTGACTGGAGGCGAGGGGACACAGGGAAAATTATTTTATGAACTTATTTAGGCTAATGTATATCACGGCACTTGAAGGTAACAATACAAATAATTTTGTATATATTTCTTCCCGAAATTGGACGCTGACTTTTGTACATCTTACTTTCCAAGTCTCATCAACACTGCCACCCAGTCTGACAAAGAAAGCCACACTCTGCAAAGACAGATGGCTCAGACTGCTTTGGGAAGTGTCAGCTGAAAGGGCTGTGTAAGTGATTGGAAGCAGCAGAACAGCACACTTCCTCTTCATTCTCTTCCTGACTGTCCTGGCAGGGCCTAGGTCTCATAGCCCTGAACCTCTTTTTTACCTGTCTTTTCAAACATCTGGCAATAATGTGGGACAGCAAAGTATGTTGGTGGAAGTTTGTAGAAAAGATGTTCTTTATGAACAGAACCATCACAAAGCAGGAATTACATACAATAAGAGTCATGAAAACCCACATGGATAACCTATAAAGGGCTAAAGGAAATGTTGATACTCACTGCAAATTCAACAAAATGACACGCGATGGAGGTGCCTGGTCCACACATGGGGGTCACAGAAGGAGTACAAGGCAGGCAGGTAAGAAGGGCCAGACAAAGCAGATGACTTGTAGATCCTTCGTAGAACCAGGGCCTCCAGCCCAAGATGAAGTTGAGAAAGGCAGTTGTTCACCACTGTACCTATGCCTCCAGGTAAAGCTCAAAGGATGGGAGTGCCAAGAATGGAAATGGGATGTATGCAGAGCAACTTACAACCATCTCTCATTATTACGAATCAATTCCACTCTCCATTGCATCACAGAAGAATCAAAGTGCATGGTTAAAACAAAGAATGCACAGTGCTCCCTACTCAGTGGAGGAGAGGCCAGCAAGCAGTACGAGATTCTTTGTTGGGTTCTTAAATAACAGTAACTTTCCAATAGTGCTTTGAAAAATCAGGCCAACCTGATTTGTGGTTGTCTTACCAAAGGGATTCTGCAGGTATCCTTCATTTCTTCAAAATATTAAACAGAAATATTACCATGGAACATTTTTTTATTCCCCCCCATAACTTCCCTCCCACCCGCAACCCTCCCCTTTCCCTCTCCCTCTCCCCTTCCATTCACATTGATTCATTTTCAATTCTCTTTATATACAGAAGATCAGTTTAGCATATATTAAGTAAAGATTTCAACAGTTTGCACCCACATAGAAACACAAAGTGAAAAATACTGTTTGAGTACTAGTTATAGCATTAAATCACAATGTACAGCACACTAAGGACAGAGATCCTACATGGGGAGTAAGTGCACAGTGACTCCTGTTGTTGACTTAACAAATTGACACTCTTGTTTATGGCATCAGTAATCACCCTAGGCTCTTGTCATGAGTTGCCAAGGCTATGGAAGCCTTTTGAGTTCACCGACTCTTATCATATTTAGACAAGGTCGTAGTCAAAGTGGAAGTTCTCTCCTCCCTTCAGAGAAAGGTACCTCCTTCTTTGATGACCTGTTCTTTCCACTGGGATCTCACTCACAGAGATCTTTCATTTAGGTGTTTGTTTGTTTTTTTTTTTTTTTTTTTTTGCCAGAGTATCTTGGCTTTCCACCATGGAACATTTTACAAGATCTTTCAATCACTTAAATGACATAAGCAAAGAGAAATGTTACTGGTAAAAAAAATCAACTAAAACAAATGGATAAGAATGGAGGTTTTGTTGAAGTAAGCATTTGACTTAGCAGTTAAGATGCTGTTTAGAACACACGTGCACCATATTGGAGTGCCTGATTCAAGTCCCAGCTCCTCCACCTCCAATCCAGGCTCCTGCTGAAGTGTACCCAGAAGGCAGCAGTTGATACCTGAAGTACTTGGGTTCCTGCCAGTCATGTGGGAGACCTGGATTAGGTTTCAGACTCCTGGCTTCAGGCTGGCCCAGCCCTGGCTGTTGCATTTGGGGAATGAGTCAGTGGATGGCAGATATCTCTCTCTCTCTCTCTCTCTCTCTCTGCCTTTCAAGTAATTTGAAAATAAACAAAAATATTTTTAAAAAAGAATGAAGAATGAAGGCTGTGTGATTCATTGAAATGTTTATGGGCCTTATTCTGATTAGAATAACCTAGGTTCAAACTTGCCCTTGCTACTGAATAGGTGAGTGACCCTAAATGAGTTAATGAATGTTTTTAACTTTCATTATCTACAAGATAGACATGAAAATTATGTATTCAAAATAACTCTTAAAGAATCACATGACACTGTGCATGTAAAATATCCTAAAACAGGCTGGGTATGCATCAAGTGATTTCCCCATAGGAAACCTACACATCAGAGTGGCCTCCACTTATATGACTGCATGATTAGACATTTAAAATAACTACTCTTAAGAAAACACCTCTGTGGAATCTTTCACATACTGTAAATTTACCTGAATTCTAATCTTCTAAATGGTTCTATTTCATATTATCACAGATTCCCAATTTGTGAAGCATGAATCAGATTTTTGCTTTGTTCACTATCACAAGGCACTTCTAGATCAACCTGCACTAACATGTGTTATTGCATTCTGTATTGTGATCATTTCTAAATGTATGTCAGATGGTAGCTTTAGGAAATTGTTTGAATATCCATAAGAAGCAGTCTTGATAATGAATGTTGGTTGTGAGATTTCCAAAGAAATACATTAAGGGACTATCAAAGATTATGGTATGATATTGAGTATAACAAAGCAAGTACTTATTAGAAGACAAAAGCTTTGATTCATTTCTCTTAATTAAAGGGATTAATGAGCTGTGTATGTCTATATACGTGCACATAAAGGGAGGTGGTGAAATATGCAAATGTGTGCGTAGGCTTTCATGCTAATCTACAAGCTGAGAACGCTTTATTTAAGCGCCTGGAAAAACAAAAATTATCTGAGCTACACAAATTCCTTCCAAAATTATAAACATTAAACATTCATTCCTATTCTGTATTTTCAAGGTAACAGAAGTTCTCTTATGTTTACTACTCAGATAAAAATTTTTTCTTCTGAGACTTTGATTCTGTCTTCCTTTTGAAGCTAAACTTAAGTCACTTTCCCAAGAATCTTTGTACATATGAAAATGTTCTGAATTTGGAACTATTAGCTTGAGCTTGGAAATAACTGTAACACAGCGACTTGTTGTAGCTTATCATAGTTTTCTTTTAACTTTAAACATTGAAATTGCTGAAAGTAATCCACATCCTTGACATTCAATTTAGAAAATACAGGGGACAAAGGGAAGTCTTATCCTACAGCCAAAATATAGTCAGTTAAAACATTGTTATGTCTCCTTGCAGTTCTCTCTATATGTATGTATGTATATGAATACTTCAAAAACATGAAAAATGGAGTTAAAAGATGTTTATTTTGGTGCAAAAAATTTTGAAATCTGGCATACACGCATACATGTCTATATACTGTCAAGACCTATGACCAGACTGTACACACTGTGCAACCCTATAGCCATGCTTCTCTTAACAATAAATCATAAGCATTTTTCTCAGTTTTTTAAACTTCAAAAATACTTCAAATGCATTAAACATCCTCTGCATTTCTGAGAATTTTGAGCACCTTTTTTTTTTAACCACCATAAGTAACACTGTGATGAACTATGCTTCACAATGCAACAGGGTTTGACCTAGAGAGCAGAAATACAAACTCAAAGTCGCCATATATTGGATGGTGGTAGAGGACAGAGTTACTAGAGAAGATGTTAGAAAAAGGAGTCAGAGTAGGCATCCAAGCCCTTAGCCTGCCCAAGCAGGAGGAGGAAACACTCATTATCATTTATTTGACAGCTGCTCTGGGCTTGGCAGAAAGTTAAAGGGTCTCTTCCAGTCTCTTTCCAATGGCCAGATGTCCACATGGCTTCAAAAGATACTGAGGGTTAGTAATTGACTCCTGAGTTGGATAATGGCAGTTGATGTGAGAGGAGCTAGAGGAAGCAGGAACAGCTCCACACAGAGTACCTCACTCAGAGTTTGGGCTTAAAAATGTAACTATGTACAAATCAATTTATAAAGCTCACCTTCTAAAAGGACTAAAGGCTAAAAAGGAAAGCCAAGGAAGAGAAAATAATTAATGCGTTTAATGTGTTATGATGATAGAATGCAGGGAAATTGCTTTTTAAAATTTTTGTCTTGTCTTTGTACTTTATATTTCTAAAACTAAAAATGAAGAGAGAATAAACAGGGAGGCATTTTATAGCCTCACCGTGTAAGCAGGAGCTTCCTAGGACGGAAATCCTGGAAGCAATTGAAGCTGGGGGTTGGGGGTAATAATATTTATAATATCAAATCCAGTATGGTACCTTTGATTCCTTATAATATTCTCATCTGTCTTCAAATTTCACGTTCACTAGCCTGACAGATTTTAAATTGTTCTCACTCTAAAAGTGATTTTTTAAAATTTCTTTTATTTGAAAGGGAGAGTCACAGAGAAAGGGAGACATACACACACACACACACACACACACAGAATCTTCCATCTGCTGGTTCACTCCCCAAATGGGCTCAACAGCCAGGACTGGGCCAGCCCAAAGTCAGGAGCCAGGAGCTTCATCTGTGTCTCCTACACAGGTGGTGGGGGCCCAAGCATTCAGGCCATCCCAGGCCCATTTGCAGGGAGTTGTATTGGAAGTGGAGTAACCAGGACTCCAACCAGCACCCACACTGAATGCAGGCATAGCAGGCAGCAGTTTAACCTGCTACACTACAATGCTGGCCCTTAAAAGTGATTATTGATAAAACTATCAAGATTCTCACTCTGAATGTATTTTTATACTAATTTAGTTCCTGCTTCTTTCGAACATGGCATTATTATTTCTGGTCATGGAGAAACTTGGAAGGATTCCTTAATGCCCAAAGAAAGGGTACTGTACTTGAGAGTTGATTACATTGTTTACATGGTCCATCTAATTACACTACTGCTAAGTAATATCTTTGATAACCATCCTCCCGGAAGAGAGCTCAAACATTCCTACTCTGCAGACTCATGGTCCCCTTTGAAAATTAGATGAGAGTTGTATCACCTCTTCCTGGAAAAATGTGTATGCACAGACACAAAATTCTGCAGAAAAATTGGCAGAAGCCCTGGATTCCCTGCATCCCTGTTACCCTCTATACTATAAAAGGAAATTTACAGAGAAAAATCCTACCGGTAGACTGAGAGTTGCAGAGATAAAGGAAGAATGTTTCCCATTCTGGAAATCTCACTTTGCATAGCAGCTCTGTGCACTACCTGTTTTTGTTTTTTTGTCAAGGGAACTAAGGTTCAGAAAGGTGATGTAACTTTCCCACAAGGTCATACCACTGGAAAATGTCAGGGCCAGAATGCAAACCTGGTCTCCTGATTTCGAGTCCAGTGCACACTTCACTGAGCACTTACTAAGTGAAATCACTGCATTTCCATCTTGGGACTGCTCAAGATTGAACTGAACTATTAGACTAAACACATCTACTATCAACTCCCAGAGCAGGGTCCATGTTTCATTCCTTTTATTTTCTAGTATCTGGCAAGTAGAAGGCACTCATTAAAGGAGAAATGAATGAATAAATGAACACACTGGGGCATCAATCCCATTGACAGTGGCAGACGCTACATGCAGTTGGGTGTTGCCACAATATAAAGGTCCTTATCATCAGTACATATTCCTTTAGATGAGCACTGGGCATGGATATTGATATATATCTTTCTTTCTTTAAAAGATGTTTTTATTTGAAAGGCAGAGTTAAAGAGACAGAAGGAGAGATGGAGAGGGAGAGAGGGGGAGAGATCTTTCATTTGCTGGCTCACTGCCCAAATGGCCACAACAGCCAGAGCTGGACCAGGCTGAAGCCAGGAGCTACTAACTTCATTCAGGTCTCCTATGTGGGTGCAGGGACCCAAGTACTTAGGTCATCTTCCATTGCTTTCCCAGGTGCATCAGCAGGGAGCTAGATCAGAAGTGGAGCAGCCGGGACTCGAACAGGCTACCACATGGGACAGCATCATGGGTGGTAGCTTAACCCGCTATGCCACAACGCTGGCCTCAGATGTCCATAAATCTTAACACACATATGGTAAAACTCTTTTGTACTGAAACAGTGTTTAATCCTTTTTAAAAATAACCTATTCATAAAAAAGTATCATTACATCATTTTGCCCATTATAAGACCACTAACATCCTTTGTTAGCTAACTATTGAATCTTATGAAAATGAAACTCATGCTGAATATAAGTGAATAAATTGGGATTATTTTTAAAAGTACTAAATTTAAAAATTTTATAACTAGAATTTAGGCACATTTTAAATGTTTTGTTTCAATAATTGCGCTGAAGATGAAAACTAAAGCACCATTTCAATGTAGTAAAGGTAATTGCTGCATTTACTGCTCATGTCATGTTGATGTATGACTATGTATCAAAGGTCACCCTTCTGTACTCATACATTATCAAATTTGAAAGCACAATATTTGATTCTGACCAACCTTTAAACTGCTCACAATGTGTGTGAAAAATAGATGGGAGTTCTACCTTGGGTTTTTAAAAAATGAACCCATGTTTCGGAAGCAGAAGGGTCAAGAAGCCAGTGGTAAGGTCAGATGTCAGCACTATGAATCTCATACTGTCTTAGCGTATCAATGAGGTCTACTACAATGATTACAAGCTACAATTGCTGTACTAATGAAGACAAAGGTCTAAAAAATTAAATAGCACAGGGCCTCTGACAGGGGCAGTTCCTGGTGGACAATAATGCAGAAATAAGGACATAAATCACTCTTTAGAGACAATAAAACCCATAATGCACAAATTGAATTGTTTACGTGTCTATTGAAGGCACTGTTACAAACAGAAGTGTCAGTCACGGGACCTCTTGTTTTTCATCTGGAACGGAGAAGTCCCAAATCCAGCGTCTTTATTAGAAGGCCGGTCATCTTTTCCCACTCTGCTTCTCCGGCTCCAAATGCACAGCACTACTGTTCAGACACACAATTTAGTAGTCTTGTGCCATCCTGACCTAAAAGGAGTGCTGGACATTCACACTGGATTCGAACTAATATTTCCAGTTTTTTCTAGGAGGATAAATTGATCTTATCAGAAGGCACTAAAACCTCAACAGCAGCTGTTCTCTCCCTTGCTGGATGGGGTGCAATGGTGAGGGGGTGGCAGTCAAAAGAAAATGCACACTATGACAGTGGTTGTTTTGAAACAAAAAAATATAACTTAATGCCATCAAACCAAAGCACAGGAGACTGCCTAATAGAAGAGAAGCTTATACAAACAAGCAAAAAGAATTCAGATCTTCAAAAACCAAAAAAAAAAAAAAAAAAAAAAAAAGTTCTGAAACGGGAACAGGAAGAACCCAAAACATCTGCTCAAAGCACATCTCAAGCATACCAGTTTTATTTGTTTGTTCTCAGGTTATTTTATTCTGAAAATTCATATATTCTTCAGCTATGCTAACACTCATAATTTAGAACACAAGCTCATTCCAAATACACTTGATTCCTTTTTGTTGCTACAAAAAGATTTTTTTAAAAGTCAAACTACAGTAATTTAATAAAATGTCAATTCTTAGTAGATACGCAAAATTTTAGAATCCTTGTTATAGACAGTAAAACACAAGTAGTTTTAAGTTTTAGAAAAAATTAATAACTTCATTGACTACAATTCATCAAACATGTTAGCACAAGTTCTACTTATGTTTGCATGTATAGCTTACAATTCCTTGCATTGTTTATTTGAAGCAAGTACTCAAGACCTGAATGAATCCTTATGGCTCATATACTAAGAAACATTCTTCAGTTCCACTGCCCACTTGTGTGCATGCGCATGTGTGTGCACATGTGTATATCCACACCTCATCAGATACATGTGTACAAAAAGCACCAACATAATCCAGAATTTTCCTAACTTACTGTTGCTCATAACATCAAATGAGTTAGAAATGAGACAATAAGTAAAAATCAATATAAAAACAAAAAGATATTTTAAGACCCCATCTTATGGTAAGTAAAATATGGGAGCAGGAAGAACCATTAAGGAGCCTCAAGAAAAGAATTTTGTTAAGCCATCCCAAATTAATTATTTTGTTCACAATTTGGACACTTTACTCAAATAATGAACTCATGAGAATTGAAGAACAGTTCCTGCACTATAATCCCACACGAGTACCTGCGCTTGACTTAGGTCATCTACCCCCCAGTTCATGGGTGGTTACTGTGTGTCTCCTGCATCAGACATTGAAGGCAGAAAAACAAATGGATCCTCCCCTGGCCTGATGTGCTCACTGTCTCTATCTTCTTACATCCAGAGCCTGCCTTCTCACATTTTAGTTCCAATCCAGTTACTTGTAGGGGTGTCAGGTAGTGTAGCACACCAACCACTGGTGCTGACAAAGTCCATCCATCACTTATTTATATTAACCCATGCTCTAAACCAATAGCAGGCACCATGCCAGCTTTGGATTTTGTTTTGCTTTGAGATCAAGAGGGAAAAAAAATTGAGAAATATGGCCTAGCTTCTGTGTTCATGGCAAAATGAGGAAAGCAGACACAACAAATAACGAGGTCAGGAGACCACAAGTCACATATACAGAGTATAAAGTCTGCTGGGAACAGAAAAGCAACTGCTTAGCAAAGCTGAGGGAGATGTCACTCACAAGATTATAGATAAAGCTGAGTCGTAAAGAAATAAGAGTTTACAAGAATAGCATCATGGAAGAGCAGAGCATGACATTTCTCAGAAGTATGAAATAGTCATCTGTGGCAGGAGGAGGAGGAAGAATATGGGAAACAGGATGGAAAAGTGATTTAAATTCTGAAGGCATCCTTGCAAGCTGCCTAAGGAATCTCCGATACACAAATGAGTCTTAGAATAAAGATTTGCATTTTGGAAATCTCCAACAATGGTGAGGACAATGGACTGAAAGAAGCCAGAGGAACTGGTTGGAATTTGCTTAAATTTTAAGGAACAATATGGGATTTTTCCTACTCAGTAATTTAAAAAATGGGATTTGCAATCCCCATACTATAAGATCTGCACTAAGACCACATCAGTATTTTCCATTGTGTTGTGTGTGTGCATGCACATTATTATCTATTCAACAGATGATACTGTCTTCTTATGCTACACACTGGGAATATACTAATGAATAAAAACAGATATGACTCTGTCTTTAAGAAGTTTATGGGGCCGGCACTGTGGCATAGCGGGTAAAGCCACCGCATGCAATGCCAGCATCCCATATGGGTGCCAGTTTGAGACCAGCTGCTCTACTTCCTATCCAGCTCTCTGCTATGGCCTGGGAAAGCAGAAAATGGAACAAGTCCTTGGGCCCCTGCACCGCGTGGGAGACCCAGAAGCAGCTCCTGGCTTCAGATCAGTGCAGCGCCGGCCGTTGTGGCCATCTGGGGAGTGAGCCAGCGGATGGAAGACCTCTCTCTCTGTTTCTCTGCCTCTCCTTCTATCCCTGTGTAATTCTGACTTTCAAATAAATAAATAAAATAAATCTTAAAAAAAAAAAAAAGAAAAGAAAAGAAACTTACGGTCCGGTGCAGGAAGTAACATTACAGGATAACATTTCAAGGGAGGAGTGTAAGTGCAGAGTTTTGACTTCTCTTTGACTAAGAGATTACCCTGAAGAAGCAACATTTGAGTTCTCACAAAACTGTGAGAAATCAAAGGAACAGCAGTTACTAGGCAGTGAAAAGAGCACGAACTTAAAGATCCTAGGCTAAAATTCCTTCCACAGCACCCATAAACTAAATGGTCTTGAGAAATGAATTTAATCTGCTTGACAGTAGTCTATTTCCTCACACGATTGACAGAACTACAAGAGAATGCAAGAAAGTACCTGGAGCACAGCGCTTGACAAGAGTAGGCGTCTTAGAAATGTTCATTTAATTCCCACTTTCTTCACCCTTCAAAATCAGACTAAGATAGAAATGCTTATTTTCATGAAAATGATTTTTTCAAGCTTTTTCCTATTTTCAAGTGCCAGTGATCTGGTAAAAGTCTTTGGCAACTGAAAATCTGGCCTATTCTCGCAGACTCCTGGACTGAGAATTTAAAAATATAATTTATGAGGGAGATTTTTGAAGCACTTTTTAGTCTCCACAGCATACTTCCAGCTTCTGTCAATTTTGCTGCCAAAGAAAAAAAGCAAAAGTGTAAATACTTTTAAAAAAGTAAAAAAGCAGAAAACCTGGGTTTTAAAAGCAACAAAGAGAACTACATAAGTGGATAAGATTTTCTTCTCCTATAAATTAAATCATTTAACAGGAGACCTGGAGGGGAAAGAACGGAAAATTAAATGGAATCTAAGTTCCACACAAGAGCAAACTGATAAAAAGCCATTTTAAAATAGTGTTAAAATAGAAAATGCAAATTAGTCTCTGAGGAGGAAAAAATTAAGCTGACCAATTAATAGTTTATGGATTGATCCAATTAGTAAGGCTTTAATTTTCATTGTTATGTTTACATTCTAACAAATATACTTTTATATTTACTTGTCCGCCTAAACTCGGAGCCCAAATATTTTTACTTGACTGAATTAATATATTTAAAATGTTAATAAATTTGAAAGCAGCTAAATTATAAAACTAAGATTTAGCAGATCATCAGTTCACAACAGCATCTCTACCTAGATTTTTACTTTAGTACTTGAATTATTTTTAATGGCTCTTTAGAAGTTCAAAATGTCAGCTCTTGATCTCTTCTATTATTTTTATAATCAAGTATGACAGATAGTAATTCATTACTTATTTTCTTCCAATTTTTTCTTTATTTCATTTTTTAATTAATTTATTTTTTAAATTTATTTGACAGGAAGAGTTATAGACAGTGAGAGAGAGAGACAGACAAAAAGGTCTTCCTTCCATTGGTTCACTCCCCAAACGATCACGACGGCTGGAGCTGTGCCGATCCGAAGCCAGGAGCCAGGTGCTTCTTCCTGGTCTCTCTTGCAGGTGTTGGGGCCCAAGCACTTGGGCCATCCTCCACTGCACTCCCGGGCCATAGCAGAGAGCTGGACTGGAAGAGGAACAACCAGGACCAGAACCAGTGGCCACATGGGACGCTGGTGCCATAAGCGGAGGATTAACCAAGTGAGCCATGGCACCGGCCCCTCCCAATTTTCTAAAGCACCTTTTCTCTATGATTATTTCAAAATAGCTATCCAGAATTATCTGCATTCTATAATCCTTTGACTGATTTACACACCGATCCAAAAGGTAACACTGTAAAGTAATACTGTAAAATAAAAGCTTCTGGGGCCGGCACCCTGTGGCACAGCGGGTTAATGCCCTGGTGTGAAGCGCCGGCATCCCATATGGGCGCCGGTTCGAGACCCGGCTGCTGCACTTCTGATCCAGCTCTCTGCTATGGCCTGGGAAAGCAGCAGAAGATAGCCCAAGTCCTTGGGCCCCTGCACCACGTGGGAGACCTGGAAGAAGCTCCTGGCTCCTGGCTTTGGATCAGCACAGTTTCAGCCATCTGGGGAATGAACCAGCAGATGGAAGACCTCTCTCTCTCTCTCTCTCTCTCTCTCTCTCTGCCTCTCCTTCTCTCTGTGTGTAACTCTGACTTTCAAATAAATAAATAAAATCTTTAACAAAAAGTTTTTATATAGTTAAGTAGTTACTGTCACCCAGAAATATAAGTAGAAGAAAACATGTTATAAAGTAATCTGACCATGTTGAAAGGCAGTATAAAATTAATCTTTGAGAACAGAGTTCTGGCTTGGCTCAGCTGCCTACCATCCATTTGGCCTTGTATGTTATTTAGCATTTTTAAAACAGTATACAATAATTACTGGTGATCATTACATAATCAGAATCTCACTCAGGCTGTGGTGTACAGAATAGATGCCAAATGGACAAACTGGGAAACCAACTTAAAAGACAACCTTGGGGGCCAGTGCTGTGACGTATTAGATTAAGCTTTCACCTGCGGTGCTGGCATCCCATATGGGTTCGAGTCCCGGCTGCTCCACTTTAGATCCAGCTCCCTGCAAATAGCCTGGGAAAGCAGTGGAAGATGGCCCAAGTGCTTAGGCACCTGCACCCACACGGGAGACCCAAAAGAAGCTCCTGGCTCCAGATCAACCTAGTTCCAGTCATTGCAGCCATTTGGGGAGTGAACCAGCAGATGGAAGACCTGTCTCTCCCTCTCTGTAACTCTGCCTCTCAAATAAGTAAAATCTTACAAAAAAAAAAAAAAAAAAAAAAAAAAAAAAAGAGACAACCTTGGTAATTTAGACGATGGAGGCATGAATTAGAAGGGAGTAAAGTAAGATGCTGTGGTATAGCAGGTAGAGTCGCCGCCTGCAGAGCTGGCATCCCAAATGGGCGCCAGTTCGAGTCCCAGGTGCTCCACTTCCAATCCAGCTCTCTGCTATGGCCTGGGAAAGCAGTACAAGATGGCCCAAGTCCTAGGGCCCCTACACCCACGTTGGAGACCTGGAAGAAGCTCTGGCTCCTGGCTTCGGATTGGTCCAGCTCTGGCTGTTGTGGCCATTTGGGGAGTGAACCAGCAGATTGAAGACCTTTTTTCTCTCTGTGCCTCTCTGTAAATCTGCCTTTCAAATTAATAAATAAATCTTTTTTTTTTTTAAAAGGGCCTCTGAACTTGTTCACTACATTTAAATTTTCTACTTATCAAATGTGTCAGTTTGAACAAGCTACTACTCTTCCTATACCTGTTTTTCTCCTCTACGATGGAAATAAAAACCTTCACAGGACTGTTGCCAAAGAACAAATAAAACAAAACATATACAGCAGTTAGCATGCTGTATGGCATGAAATATAGAGTGCAAATGTTTATAACTATTAATGTAATGTGAATGGGTTGAGAAATGAGAATTAACTACAAAATGCTTAGGAGACAGGAAAGGACAGTTTGGATATAGGAAAAGGTGAGTGGACAGACCAGCTTGAAAGGGGGCTCTATTTGAAGAAATGAGAAACAAAGAAGATGCTGAGTTTTCAAGGAAAAGAGTGTTTGTTCTTGAACACACTGAGATGTGCCAGCATAAATGGCTCTGAAATGAAATAGACCAAGACCAGAGATCAGAGATTCAGGAGACAGACAGTAATTAAACCTATGGGCAGTGATAAGCATCCCAAAGGAAAGACTATGCAAAGACATGATGACACTAGGTGGAACCTAAGATGCATCAACATCTAAAGAAATGATGGGCATGGAGAGGGCATTGGGCATTGTGCACTGCTTGGACATCCACATCCCATATCAGACTGCCTGGGATCAAGTGTGGCCTCCACTTCCAATCTAGCTTCCTGCTAACGCTCCTGGGAAACAGCAGCTCAGATGGCCCAAGTATCTGGGTTCCTACCATCCATGTAGCTGGACGGAGTTCCTAACTCTTGGTATTGGCTTGATGCAGCCCTAGCTGTTGTAGGCATTTCAGGAGTGAAACAGTGGATGGAAGACCACTGCTCTTTCTCTCTGTCACTTTGCCTTTCAGATAAGTAAATCAACTTTTTTAAAACAAAGGATGGGCAGGGGAAGAAAAGCCTACAAAGGACACACAGCAAGAGGTCACAGAAGTTAGAAAACAGCAAGATATGTCAAAAGACAAAAGACAAAATGTGATTCAAAGAATATTCAATAATGTCAATATTGCCAAGCAGAGAAATAAGAGAATTTTCACTGGACTTCAGAATGAAGCTATTCATTCACACAATAAATGTCTCAAGCATTGTGCCTCCAGATACAGACATGATTAAGAAAAATAAGATCCTTGGGGCCGGTGCTGTGGCGTAGCAGGCAGGGCCATGTAGTGGCATCCCATGTGGGGACCAGTTTTGAGTCCTGGCTGCTCCACTTCCGATCTAGCCCTCTGCTGTAGCCTGGGAAAGCAGTGGAAGATGGCCCAGTTCCTTGGGCCCCTGCACCCACGTGGGAAATGCAAAAGAAGTTCCTGGCTCCTGGCTTTGGGTCAGCACAGCTCCAGCCGTTGCAGCCAATTGAGGAGTAAACCAGGGGATGGAAGAACTCCCCCCCACCCCCGCCTCTCCTTTTCTCTCTGTGTAACTCTTTCAAATAAATCTTTGGAAAAAAAAAAAAAAAAAAAGAAAAGAAAGAAAAGAAAAATAAGATCCTTGCAGACTTTGCATTGTAAAAATAGATGGTACAAGAGCAAATAAATGAAATATAAACTGTGTCAAGGACCTAAGTAGAGTGATATGGAAGAGTAAGAGGCAGAGGGTAGTTTTAGATAGGCAGTTTGGGATGGCATCCCAGAGGATTGAAAATTTGAACTGGGACATAAGGCAGGAAAGGGCTTGATACAGTCAGAGAACTGAAGGGAGAAGGCCCATGTGACTACACAACAAGAATGAGAGAGGGCTGGACAGAAGCTAGACCATGTTTATAGAGCATGCTGAGGGCATAATGAAAAGAGTTGGATGATCATTCCATTGAGCATTCTTACGCAGGGAAGGAAGTTAAGATCACTCTAGCTAAAGGTACTTAACAGTTTCATTTTCCATCATTTTTATTAGTCTTAATAATCAGAAAAATGATACTTTACTACCTTTTCAAGCACTGGATTACATCAGCATAGACTCTCCATTTTAAAGGATACTACACAATTATAAGCATGTTACCTGTTCCATCAGTTTTATTAATCCCCTTTTAAATTTTCCTACATAGTCCTATTCCTTTCAAAGGTATTTCCTATAACTTCTGCTTGATTTCTATAATTAAATCACATTTCTCTGAAGCACTCATTTTCAAACAATGTACATGAGAACTTGAATGCTTTATATACACTCTACACAAATGTTTCTAAAATGTATATAAGCCAATCACACACCAAAGAACTGAAAAATTCATTAAAAAAATTACCTTCAGTTTGTTTCCTATTTCCTTAATCCATGTACTTACATACACACATATGATAAAATTGATACAGACAACTTCTGTTTCATTCCAAGTGGTTGTATTTTATGCTCATAGTGTTTTTAAATTGCTATCCACAAGAGGAAAATGTATAGCCCTTCCACATTTACAAGGTGTTCAACAACAAATACAATAAGTTACTTAATATCTATTAATTATCAGGCAATGAGCTGGGTACATGACATAAGTTACTTTAAATCATGCCAATATTCCTGAAAAATAGGCATTATTCTTCACATTTTACAGATGAGAATATAGGCTCATTGAATGTGGATGACTTGCAAAAAACTGTAGAACTGGGACTTAAGCCCAGTTCTGTATGTTTGAAAACTCTGGTCACTATACCAGGATGCCTCATACTATTAACAGATTTGGTTTCTCAAACAACACTGTCAAATGTGAGATATTAAATCATAAAAATGAATTTTTAAATGATTAAAATATTTTATTCAATTTTTAATATTTTGTGTACAACTTTAGAAACATTAGCCATACACATCATTATTTTATAATCACCCCTTTGGCATAACAGCTTAATTTTAAATTTTTTTAATATTAGAGAAAAAACATAAAAGGAAGCTATAAAAGATAATTACACTGTATCTAATGTCCAAGAAGTATCATCATGGATCAAAATGTTTTCCCAGCTTATCCTCAGTACATATATTAATTTCAGTGGACTACCAGCAATTAACTGACTATTCTTACAAAACATATTTGTCTATCAAAAATATAACGAATGGCCCAAGGTATTCTTCAACCAAAAAAAACCTAACCTCTGATTAGAACCTCTAAATGTCACTAGTCCTCTTAATTTGAAAGGCACCACATCTGAATACACACATCATAATTTGCTCTAGCTGGATCTATGGATTTATTGTATTGTGAGCTCTTCCTACTAAAACTTTTCAGATAGCCAAATCATCCACTAAGACACTAGAAAAAGTTTATACATATTAACAAAAAAAACTGCTGCCAGATAATCTTTATTTTCCTTAACAAAATACACACAAGAACACAAAATTCACTTATATATCATCATTATTTTACAAGTATAAATAATGCTCAGAATTCAAGTACAGTCAAGTGCAGGAGTATTTCCTATATGTTAATATGTAAACATAAACTAATTATATACATCATGTGCCTTTGGCCCAGCTGCAAAATAAAAGACACCAAAAAGAAACACTGCACTTGACTGTTCAATTGCATTCCTATTGAGAATTCGTACCAATGCCTATATAGTTACAGTTACAACTTTCATATCCCTTAATGTAAACAACTAAATAGACATTTCCCCCCTACTGGCAATATCTCAAGAGTTAAAATTCTATCCATTTTTAATAACATATTCCAAATTTTAAGTGTGTTTCATTTCCTTAAAAAACACTATTAGAGAACTTATTCCTAACCAAAGTTCTTCCTATGTCAAAATGAATATTATTTATGTTACATATATAGAAAACAAGAATACTATCATGTTTGCTTACTTTTAGAATGGACAAAAAAAATTTAAAAGCTGTCTAGTGTGAGTCTTTGTACATTCAAAACAATCTCCCTTTACTGATATCACGTGCTTTTAATTAATACCTAGCAGATACAATGTTGATATATTGAAATAGCTAGGCAATCTGAATTTGAATTACATCAAGCATATACTCAGAGGGGCAAAAAAAGATTAAAGTACCATCTAAAAACCAGTAACTGACATCAACAAGACTATGCATATCCAGTTGAAGGCACACAGAAGCATTTACTACTTTGTCATAAAAGATTCTCCACTCAGTTCAGGATTAGGTATAGAATCCGCTCTGGCAACTGTTGATTTGGATTCATTCATTGTTTCCTCATTTTCGGTCTCTTCTTGTTTCTCCTCTGGTTCCTCTGAGCCAGATGCTTTTTCAATCACTTCATTTATCTGCTCTGTAGTTAATATTTCTTCGTCTGCTTGCTCTGTACTAGTATCAAGAACATCTTGTTCTTCTAAAGATTCTGGAAAGATAAAAAGTTAAGACTTTAAGAATATCCAAATGTTAAAATTAATGAATAAGGTGAATACACACACACACACACAGTCTAACATTACCCTTAAAAATCCTTTAAAATAAGTACTTAACTTCCTAGAGCATACCATTTATGAGTTATTACTGAAGAAAAACTCTAGAAGAAATAAGCCCATAAACCTTCTTTTAACTTAATACTCCGTATTTTCATTCCAAATGAATTCTGAAAGATGCATTTTATGTTAAATGTCCAAAAATCAGAGTCCCATCAGAACTGGTATTACAACAGTTCAGCAGAACAAGCAAAATTATTACTTCCAGATTGTTTGCTGAAGAAACTGTTTCCCTTGTGCCTGGGCAACCCCATGAGCAACAATTGTAAATACATGTGTATGTGTGCAGGTAGGTAGGTAGTGCTTTCCTACACTGGTATATATCTCCATTTTTCAAGAACTGGGGAAATCGGGATCCACCTTTTCCAAAGGTGTGACAAATCTCCCCTCACCCACCTACAAAATGAGTCCTCGGTTAGAATATGATAAGTATCTAGTATGCTAGGGAGAGAAAGTCAAAAGTCATTTCCCCTCATCTCCATAGTAGAAGTTAGGTAAGGGTCTTAGTCCCTACCTGAAAATTTACTTTAATTCTCTGAGTTTTATTAAATTTAAATACCTTAATAATTTTATAATTTTATTAAATAAGCTGCTTTTAATCCTTTAAAATTTAAAGGACAAGACAGAGGATGGAATGACAGGAACAGGGAAGCTTTGGACTACTCAATTTCTGAGTAAAGAATAAAAATCTAGCTCTGAAGCATTTATTTGTTTTTTAATAAATAGCTATTAATGTTCTTGCTAGGAGGAGTATGGTTAACTCAAAGCAGTTAGCAGAGCCCAAAGTCTTGCTAAATGAATATAATTAGTAGTTTTCCAAAGAAATTACATGTTACATGCATACATGTTAACCTAAGTCTCCTTAACTAGATGTCCTGGACTCTGGTTTAAAGAATTAATTACAACTACCTTCCTCCTTATAAAAGGATTCATATAGAATTAAAGTCCCAAATCCCACAGTTAGGGACATCCAAGTTAATGAAATCTTACTATAAGAAATATTTACATGATAATGTTGATAAATCACGTTTGTGTCAAATATCATTAACAACTCTAATTACATTTTAATATGGAACTTAAAATTGCATTGCTTCACCATTCAGAATCTTATAAAATTCCATGTAGAAATGCAGTGAGTCATTTGAATTTTGCAATTTGAAAGTCCCCTTGCAGAAAAGAAAAGCAGAAGTGGTGAGTGAAACTCTATGGACATTTATAGACCATTTCTGCTACAAGGGCAAGCCAGTACTTCCAAGGAACACTTCAGGAGTCACCAGTCATTTGTAATCTACCCTCACAATTTACCCAGGGTTAAATTTTTTAAGTTACAGTTTTGTACAACTCTCTAGCCATAGAACAATACTTTGCTGCCAAGAATTTTACAATTTGTTATATTTAGTTTAGTATACCTTCTTAAACAAACCAAAAAAGTCCACAAAATTAAAAATCAAGAAGCTCAGAATTCAGGATTCAATTTACCATTATACATGTTTAAGTGAACATAACCCCACATAGTTTGTCATGGCCCACATAATTCTGTCTGACAGATTATCTCAATACTGTACTGAAACAGGAAAGGTATCAATGTTCAAGGTTTACTTGAGGTTACTATTTTCAGGAAGAAACACTACTAGTCAATGCCAATGAAATTTAAAAATTCTACAGTGACAAAGTTTTCCACTCAATATTATATTTCAGAGAATGTATGAAAGACAAAAAAAGTTGGTGAAATGATGGTATAGATTGAAAAGAGAGGGTAGAGGGAAAGAGAGGGAGAAGAAGAGAAGTATGGTTATCTTCCTAGAATTCCATCTATGAAATACATGAAATCAGTTCTCTTTCTATTAATAATTTTTTTAAAAAAAGAAAACAATCGAAGAGCTTATTCATGACTACTTTTTTTCCCCTGCACTGATTTACAGAAAAACAATTTTAATAGCAGTTGTACTACAAAAAGTTGCAAATATTGCAAATATCAGTTAGTCTGTCTAAATGAGATAGGTATTTGATGTTTGGGTGTCAATGTCATTTTGTAAGAAGCCATTCAAACAAAATGTGAAGGAACTAAGTATAAAAGGTTAAAAGAGAATTACACATTCATTTAATAACTACAAGACTTCATAATCAGATTATAAAAGTACTTATTGTACTTCTATGGGGAGAGTATTATTTGCCTATTCAAATTAAAAAAATTTTAAATTTTTTCTGTCCATCTATAAAGTAGGTTGGTAGATGGGGCCGCAGCCTGCAGTGCCAACATTCCATATGGGCGCCAGTTCAAGACCCAGCTGCTCCATTTCCAATCCAGTTCTCTGCTATGGCCTGGGAAAGCAATACAAGATGGCCCAGGTCCTTGGGCCCCTGGCTTCGGACCGGCCCAGCTCCGGCCGTTGTGGCCAACTGGGGAATAAACCAGCAGATGAAAGATCTCTCTCTCTCTCTCTCTCTCTCTGTTTCTCTGTAACTCTGCCTTTTAAATAAATAAAATAAAATTTAAAAATAAAATAAAATAGCTTGGTGGTATAAAAGACATTCTAGAAGATGTTAATCTTTGGACATAAAAAACTAAAAGAGAAATCAGCCTTTATGAGTCACAATAATTAAACTACTACTCTTCCCTGTAGGGCCCAGTTTAAGAATAAGATATGACCTAATAAGAATGACCTAATTCCACCTGTAAGAAAAATTTTAAATTGACTTTGCAGCCACAGTGCCAAGAAAACATATTTCAGTGTGATAAAACACAAATAATTGATGGAATTTCTTTCTTTTCTCTTATCCTATATCAACATTCTTGAGAGAAAAACTTTTTCTATCAAACAGTAACAACTGGATTCCAGTTGTTTTGGCAAATCCTCAACTTAGCTAGATAACTCAAACTCATAAAACTGGGTATAACTGTATAATGAATACCACTGCTTCACCTATAAAGCACACACATGCAAAAAAAAGGGCAAGAACTTCATCTTACCTTTAGATTTTTAACATAGATCTTGAAAGAATAACTTGGAAGCAAATTAAAGAATAGTCTGGCAAAACAATTTCATTTATTTTTGCTTTACTAATATATTAAATTATGCCCTGCTAACACATCAGTGCTCACTATATGCAAACTATAAACTGACCCAAAGGAACTTTGTTAAATTAAAATCAACAGTTTGTCTTTGAACTTGCACGTTTTAAACAAGGCAGCTTTTACAAGATTTTCATGCCTTAGGGAAAATCCAACTTATTAGGAGCAAAGGCACAGACTTCATCCCAACTCAACCTTATGACTCAACAAATAAAATTCAATTAAAGAGTAACCTACCTATGAGAAAGTAGCTAGTATTCAATATACAGAATATCATTTGCCATTGCTGAACAAAGCAATTAACCAAGTTAAGAGTTTCATTATTAAGCAATGACCTAAAACTAAGCCACTACGTTGAAGGTGTTTTAGTAAAGGGAGTCAGAAAGCCGAAAGATTTCTGTCTAAAATAAGAATGAACAACATACTACAGACAAGCTCACATCCTGAGTAAGCAGCACATAATTAAATTTACACAAAGGGATAAGCTTTTTGGATCTGATAAATGCAAAGAATTCAACAAAATTTACGTGATTAAATAGTTCAATTTCTTAGAGCATCATAATAAAAATACTAAAAATATGACTTCCCCTCTTCAATGCAAGCTAATGGTAACAGTATTTTGCTTAAGACAAAAGGAGAGGACAGAAATCAGATTACCAAGATACATTTCACAGTATATAAATTTAACTTGTTATTTTTGTTAATATTGACTAGACTCCATGAGTTTTATTATAAATGAGTTATATTCAGTCTAATAGAAGCTACTTTCTACTAAAATAATTATATAAGCCCCAAATAAACACAATTGACCCATGAAAACACAATAAATATTAACATTTTTTTAAACAGCTAGTCAAAAACTCATCATACTGGTATACTAACAATGTAGAAACCTAGTATTTAATGATTATCACATCTAGCAAAAAGAACATATATACCCAGTATTTTACAAAGCATATTTTTTAAAGCCAAAGCTGATAAAACACTTCAATGTGACTTTACAGAGATTTAAGTATTACTGCACTACTCATGGAATCATAAAAGAAATCTAAGAACAGTTCCTTTGTTAGCATATAATATCTAGTCTTCACAGAAAAAATTAATTTGGGAAATTTCTTGTGTTTATCTATTACTATAGCATCTGTATACACAGTTCCAAGAAAAAAAAATCTACAAATACAAATGAGTAATTAATGAGAGATATTTCTTCCAAGTCTCTTTGATGAAAACATCCCAAGATTTCATATAGTGTTCTAAAAAGTGATCCAGAATTTTAAAAGCATCATAAGTGCAGAATCTTCCAGTATCAGAATCCAGACAAAATTTAATTTCGAAGTCTCACATAAAACTGGGGAAAAAAATGTTTCTTCAATTAATTCTAGGTTATTTACTCATTTAAGCAGTCACTGATATTTGTTGAAAAGAAAAGTTCAGATGGAACAAAGCTCCCTTTGATTCCATTTGTAAATTCAATAACCTACAGTTCTTGCTGCTGAGGAACTGTTTTAATACTTTTTAAAAATACTAAAAAAATAAATAAAGTATTCTTTTCAGCTCTCAAAACTCTACATCATTGAAGAACTTAGAAACCAGAAGTTGAAGTCCCTGGGTACATTGACTATTAGCACAGAGTAGATGAGTCAGATGACATGGTCTTACTAAATACTTCCTTTTAATACCACTGGTATTCAAAACAAATGCAGCTTCATCTGTTCATCATAAATATTTCCAGTCGTTTGCTAGAGAAATCCAGTTTGGAAGTGATAACTGTGTACCACAATACTGAGAAAGAAGTCTTGGAGAAAAGTTTCAGTCTTCTGCAAAGCCCAAGAAGAAAACGTTCATGGCCACTTTGATGAATCCGAAGAGGTATGAAGAAGTTACTACTATAGAAACTATCCTAACCAAGTGGAATTGTTGCTTCAGGTCTTTTAGCACTACAGAGTGTTCAGACCCTGCCTCAAATTTTGCCTTCACCTTTTAACATTACCTTATTAGGGTTGAGTTTGAGCCAGTTAGACTTCATTCCGGAGATTTCAGACAGAAAATGAGACATCTGGGATATTGCTCCTCCTAAATTAGATGAGAAGGAAAGGTATAGCTGGGTGTTGCTAACTATCCATCTTGACCTTAGCAGAAGACATAAGCATGGGACTTATTATCACGATTTTTATTTTGCTGGGTTTTTTTCCTTTCTTTTTTTCCTCTTTATTTTTGGTCCCAACTATTGACTTTCAAATATTCATTTAGTTTTCATAAGCAAGTTACTCATGGAAAGGACTTCAATTTTTCCTCTAGGCATCTTCAGTATGAAATTCTTTAATTTTTCAGTTCCAAGAGGTTGCAATGGCAAGGCAGATGGTTTGTACGTGACAGCATGCAGCTCAGAGCATGATTTAAGCAAAAACATTTGACATCGTGTTTAGAGTTGATGTTGCCGACTTGGAGAAGATGAATGCATTGATTCAGTGTTGGAAGTATAAAGGCCTCTGTCAGCTATCTGTATTCAAATTCATTTTGATATGTTAGTAAGCCAAAAGCCAAGCCCAATTCAACATACATATTTAGGTTCAGTCTTCAGTTTAAAATAAACTAAAAAGATATTCAAATCTCACTAAATTTCTGACATCTAAAAATTTACTGCCTCATAATATTCCCAGTTACAGCAATTTTTGTAATGTTCAATGAAAAATAAACCAAATACATGTAAATGATAATTCCTAAAATTAAAAGGATAAATACTGACAATTATGTGAACTAAATTTCCAGTATACATACCAGACATAGCACCAGAATATTATGGCCTATGTCAAAATTTTTGCAATCTTTATAACTCAGAGCTAATTAACAAATATTAATAGCAAAAATTAGTTGACAATAGATCTTCCATATCACCTTTTGATTTTTTAAGTTAAATTTCCTCGAAAATTCCTAAAACATAATTGCATGATAAATTCTAAAACTCAACAAATTCCAATAAATTCTGTTTCTCTAAAATATGGTAAATTTTACATCAAAGAAATTTTTGTTTCAATGGAACACCATTCCTATTGAAACAGTCATCCAAAAAAGGCAAGGATGACTTTCCAATTTCAAAGTTTCCTGTTTTCTGGTAATTTTTTCTGATTCAAGTAGTAGACACTAATCTATTTTATCCATGAATCTTATGTCTTTTATCAGTTATTTTCTCAGTTCTAGTAATTTTCTTCACTCAGATAACTGAAAAAAAATGAGCCCATGATGAGAACTAGTCAAATCTCCAACAGTTGTTAGAAGAGCTCACTTTTGGCTGGCGCCGTAGCTCAATAGGCTAATCCTCCACCTAGCGGCGCCAGCACACAGGGTTCTAGTCCCGGTCGGGGTGCCAGATTCTGTCCCGGTTGCCCCTCTTCCAGGCCAGCCCTCTGCTGTGGCCAGGGAGTGCAGTGGAGGATGGCCCAAGTCCTTGGGCCCTGCACCCCATGGGAGACCAGGATAAGCACCTGGCTCCTGGCTTCGGATGAGCGTGGTGCGCTGGCCGCAGTGCGCCAGCCACGGTGGCCATTGGAGGGTGAACCAACGGCAAAAGGAAGACCTTTCTCTCTGTCTCTCTCACTGTCCACTCTGCCTGTCAAAAAAAAGTAAATAAATAAAAAAATTTAAAAAATGAAGAGCTCACTTTCATAAATGTTTATTTAGCTAATGCTACATACTGCCTATCACAATAAAACCTGCATTTTAAAACTGAAACGCATCACATGAATCACATAGAAGGCCATATCAGAGCAATCAATGATCCATGCATTCCACAAAATAATAAATTCAATTTTCCCAAAAAGCATTATGCTTCTATTATTGTTAAAGAGCGCATTTTTAACAGATAAAACTGTTACGATATATTCTTACCTTCACTGAGTTGGTTCTCTGATGGAAGCGTACTTCCTGATGGCAAGGGACCAACCGAACTTGACTCTTCCACTACCTGCCTCTTCTCAAAACTAAACTCTGGAAGTCTTGGAGCCTGGGGTCTGGTTTTTCTTGCAGGGTTCAAGAAAAAACAGTAGGCACACCGAAAAGCTGCAGAGAAATTTTTAAGAAATAAACAAAACCACAAACCAAAAAAAGTTCAAGAACCAATTAGGTAACTTACAAAATTACTTTTGCAAAGAAAGAACACTTCAAAATTTACTTACCCCTTATGAAATTCACATTCTTTTAACAATATTACAGTAGGTGTTCGAAACAAAGATAATCTAAAGCATACTTATTAATTATTACTAGAAAAAGCATAACAAGCTACACAGCAGGTTAACTAACAGCAAAACAGTAACAATGACTTAAATGCTTCACTAGCCACCAGAATCATTAGGTAATTTAAAATCTAGAACTTGGCTCATTTGCCCAAGAAAATGCAGTAGTCTCTTTTCAGAAGCATTAATTAATTTACCACAGAAGTTTTTAATAGCAGTGTATAGGAGAATCATCTGCAGAGATTTTTAAAAGTGCTGATACATATGCCCTACGCAAGATCAATTGAATCAGACTCTGTAGGTGAGCGGTTCTGGGTAGCTTTATTTTTTAGTCTGTTAGGTGATTATGCTGTGCAGTGAGGTTTAAAAAAAACTAGCTGTGCATTATATGAGGGAGAAATCTGAGTTGTCCTCTCTGCCCTATTCAGAGTACCTGGCCAATGTATACAGATACAACACCTAAAATAAAATGGTATTACAAGGGAAGTGGCATAAAATTAAATATTCAAGAATATTAAATCTAACTGTCCAATAATTCTTACCAATGTATTCAAATTCTTCCTTCAAAGCCATGCCATTATGAGAAAAACACTGCTGACATATAAGGGCATACCTACACCAAAAAGAAAATTCAACAGATAAGTACAAATGCAGACAAATATCACGGGAGAAGCTAAATAGTTTAGCTCTTGTGGCTAAATATTTTAACATAGCTAAATATGCCATAACATATTAGATAATACTTAGTAAACCATAAATAATACTCTAAACAAAAGCCAAGATTAACCAAAGCCATTTCAAACATTTAAAAATGTAATTCATAAATCAAATTAAAAATACACTAAGCCAACAGTAAAATGAGTGTATCCTTAGCAAGTTAGCAGAAATATATTTGACAACTGAAGACTTTAAATTTTGATGTTTCCAAACATGCATTACTAGGGATAACAGCTCCCAAATCTGTGATAAGGCTAGAAAGAATAGTGGCAGGCATTTGGCCTATGGCTTAAGACACTAGTTGGGAACATCTGTATTGGAGTACATGGGTTCAAGTCCCAGATCCACTCCCAATTCCAGCTGCCTACTAATGTACATCCTGGAGGCAGCTGGCAATGGCTCAAGTGGTTAGGTTTCTGCAACCAACTGTTAGACCTGGCCTGGGATCTCAGCTTCCAGCTTCTGCCTAGTTTCTGGGAAGTGAACCAGTAGATGGCAGAGCTCTCTGTCTACATATCTGTTTATCTGTCTCTCTGCACCTCAAAAAAAATTTGCTTTACGTTGGGAAAGATGGAGCCATAATAGACTCACAATGAATATTAAGACCTCTGAGAAGTACTGCGCTAAAGAAATAAATTTCTATGTGCTTAGTCTGGTCCAAAGGTTACTTTTTTTTTTTTTTTTTTTTTTTTTGACAGGCAGAGTGGACAGTGAGAGAGAGAGACAGAGAGAAAGGTCTTCCTTTGCCGTTGGTTCACCCTCCAATGGCCGCCGCGGCCGGCGCGCTGCAGCCAGTGCACCGCGCTGATCCGATGGCAGGAGCCAGGAGCCAGGTGCTTTTCCTGGTCTCCCATGGGGTGCAGGGCCCAAGCACTTGGGCCATCCTCCACTGCACTCCCTGGCCACAGCAGAGGGCTGGCCTGGAAGAGGGGCAACCGGGACAGAATCCGGTGCCCCGACCGGGACTAGAACCCGGTGTGCCGGCGCCGCTAGGCGGAGGATTAGCCTAGTGAGCCGCGGCGCCGGCTCAAAGGTTACTTTTGATATATCATGATTCCTATACCTTTCTCAGCTGCACTTAAACATTTTCTTCATTTTCTTCTTATATACTTCCTCTCTTCTCTGTGTATGTAACTTAACAAATACGTGGCTCTAACAAACATGATTTTATCTGTTTTGAGTAAAATACAATTTATTATGTTAACATAGAAATCTGGTCCCGGGCCAGTGCCATGGCTCACTTGGTTAATCCTCCACCTGTGGTGCCAGCATCCCATATGGGCACCGGGTTCTAGTCCCAGTCGCTCCTCTTCCAGTCCAGCTCTCTCTTGTGGCCCCAGAAGGCAGTGGAGGATGGCCCAAGCACTTGGGCCCTGCACCTGCATGGGAGACCAGGAAGAAGCACCTGGCTCCTTGCTTCAGATCAGCGCAACGCTGGCCGTAGCGGCCATTTGGGGAGTGAACCAACAGAAGGAAGACCTTTCTCTCTGTCTCTCCCTGTCTATATCTCTACCTGTCAAATAATTAAAAAAAAAAAAAAAAGGAAGGAAGGAAGAGAGGGAGGGAGGGAGGAGGGAAGAAATCTGGTCCCTTAATGAAAAGGATCATATTAACTAGTAAAAGTTGTCAAATACCTACTTTAGTATCTTATTAATCTCTTTAAAATTCTATACTGTGTGGGGCTGGCACTGTGACGTAGTGGGTAAAGCCATTGCCTGCAGTGCTGGCATCCCATATGGGTGCCAGTTCAAGTCCCGGCTGCTCCACTTCTGATCCAGCTCTCTGCTATGACGTGGGAAAACAGTAGAAGATGGCCCAGGTCCTTGGGCCACTGCACACACGTGGGAAACGTGGAAGAAACTCCTGGCTCCTGGCTTTGGAATGGCACAGCTCTGGCCACTGCAGCCAATTGGGGAGTGAAGCAGCGGATGGAAGACCAATCTCTCTCTATCCCTCTTTCTCTCTCTCTGCCTTTCCTTCTCTCTGTGTGTAACTCTAACTTTCAAATACATAAATAAATCTTTAAAAAAAATTCTACACTATGACAATTTCTCTACTCACATAATACTTATCTTCCTGAAGCTACTGAAAGGATCAAATAAAATTGGGAAGGCAGTTCAAGAACCCTGAGTGCTAAACAATGAGTACATTGTTCTCATCACTATCATGGGATTATAACCACCACTGAATCACCTATAAAACCCCATTTCAAGGGGCTGGCAATGTGGCACAGCAGGTTAAGCTGCTTCCTGTGATGATGCCACCCCATATCAGAGCTCTGGTACGAATTCTGGCTGTCCCACTTCCAATCCAGCTACTTATTAATGTACATGGGAAAGCAAAGGAAGAGGGTCTACATGCTTGGGTCCTGCCACCCATATGGGGAAACCAAAAAGAGTCCTGGTTTAGACCTGGCCTGGCCTAGCCCTGGCCATTGAAGCCACTTAGGGAATGAACTAGCAGATGGAAGATCTCTTTCTCTTTCTCTCCCTCTTTCTGTGTCATTCTGTCTACCAAATAAATAAATCTTTAAAAAAATTAATAAATAAAACCCCATTTCTTAGAATTTATCGGGTTTTCACTGTTTTTGTGCTTTTTCAATTTAAGAGGTTAAATTTTTCTAAAAATAATCATAAAGCAGAGCTAAACTTATTTTTTCCAAATGGCTTTTATCTAGGCTACTTTGTCCAAACTCCTCCTAAAAACCAATTAAAGGGACTGGAACTGTGGTGCAGCAGGTAAAAAAAGCCACTGCCTGCAGTGCCGGCATCCCATATGGGCACTGGTTTGAGTCCTGGTTGCTCTACTTCTAATCCAACTCTCCACTGATGGCCTGGAAAAACGGTAGAAGACAGCCTAAGTCCCTGGGCCCCTGTACCCATGTGGGAGATCTGGAAGAAGCTCCTGGCTCCTGGCTTCAGATCAGCCCAGCTCAGGCCGTTGTGGCCATTTGGGGATTGAACCAGAGGATGGAACACCTCTCCTCCCACTCCCCCGCCTCTGCTTCTCTGTAAATTTACCTTTCAAGTAAACAAATCTTTTAAAAAATTAAAATAAAAAAATGGAATAAATTGTCTTTTACAGGGCTATAAAATACTCTATTATGTTCTAAAAATTGGGAAATAGAAGCCAAAGACATCCAGTATATGCATACATACATTCTGACAAAAACCTTTTTTCATTTCCATTTATCTATCACTCTGGCAAACATTACCTGTTCTGTGGACCATCACCAACTAAATATTCAACAATTCTATCCAGAGCACCTCGTTCTCGGGGGAGAATGGGTCTTGCTAAAGGTGGACCTGGAGGATGAAGACCTATTAAAGAAATAAATACATAGAAAATGTAACTCAATTACAAAGATCAATGTTTGTCAGAACTTTTAAAAGATTTTTAACTGGCAAAATATTCATTCTTTGGGACCGGCGCTGTGGTATAACGGGTTAAAGCCCCAGTCTGCAGTGCCGGCATCCCATATGGGCACCAGTTTGAGTCCTGGCTGCTCTTCTTCCAATCCAGCTCTCTGCTATGTCCTGAGAAAGCAGTAGAAGATGGCCCCAAGTCCTTGGGCCCTTGCACCTGAGTGGGAGACCTGGAAGAAGCCTGGCTCCTGGCCGTTGTGGTCATCTGGGGAGTGAACCAGCAGAATGGAAGACCTCTCTCTCTGGCTCTACCTCTCTCTGTAACTCTCTTTCAAATAAATAAAAATAATTCTTAAAAAAATAATATTCATTCTATAAATCTCTGTAGAACATTCAAATTTTCATTAAAACTATTGAACTACAAATAATGTATAATGTTTATAAATAATCCGTTAGGATATGAAGTCATGTTAGGTTTCATGTAAGTTAATCTGAAAAATACCCCAACTCTTAAAGGTATTTATAATAATAAATTAAGGGATTTCTACTTTGGAAGATAACACAGTAATGGGTTGGATTTGCTTTCCTATCTAAAATAACCAAAAAAATTGTTCAAAATATATGAATTAACAGTTTTAAAGACTGGATTTCAGGCAATGTAAGCTTATGTTCCCTTAGAGACTAGAAACAAGAAACATATTACAATTACCCAAGCTTATTACCTGCAGTTTGCAGACATCAACACAAGATAGGTGAATGCAGGTGAAGTACAGCTGTCTTTCAGAGTTGAAGAGACAGCTGGAACTCTGGGAAGGTCAAAGTGGCCCAATTCATAGAAAAGAATATCAAAGAGGACAGAAGACATAGAGAAGGAACACCCAAGATCTGCACAGGTCTCCCAGAGCATCCAGAGTACTGACAAGTACCTTATGTGACAAAACTACCTGAGAATAAAGAACCATCCAAAAGGATGAAAGGAAACAATGCTCACACAAGGCCAGTAACACTGCCTGTATCCACCAGCAAGAATGGAAAACCTGACACATGGGTCATTATATAAAGTATTCAGAAAAGTTTTGCATAGAGATGTAAAAATATTTAGCAACCAGCAAAGTAAAATAAATAACACCTAGCACCAGATCAAAAATTAGTAAACATGTGAACAAGCAGGAAAATATCACCTAAAGTGAAGAATGGTCAATCAACATTATATCAGAAATGACAAAGATGACTGAATTAGTAGACATAAATATAAGAGCTTTTACTATATAATCGATAGATGCAAAGGAGTCTGTAGGTTAAGTGTAGACATGAAAAAAATTCAAAACATTCAACCTGAACTTGTATAGATGAAAACTATAATGAAAACTTGTATAGATGAAAACTAGTAAACAGCACTTTAGAAACCGAAAAAAAAATTTGGTGAATTTGAAGACATAGCAAAAGAAACTAAACACAGTGAACCAGAGAAAAAAGATTAAAAACTTTTTAAGTGAACAAGGCCTCAGCAAGCTCTAGAACAACCTTAAGTAGCCTAATAAATGTGTAATTAGAGTCCATGAAGAGAGATAAGAAAAGGAAATACACATTTGAAGAAAAAATGCCAAGGCAGGCATTTGGCATAGCAGTAAAGTCACCACTTCAGATGCCCAAATTCCAAATAGAAGTGCACAGGTTCAAGTTCTAACTGGTCTCAGTTCCAGGTTCCTGCTAATGAATACCCTGGGAGGCAACAGATGATGGCTCAAAGCAGTTGGGACTCTGTCATCAACATGGGAGACCTGGATTGGATTCTCACCTCCCAGCTGTTGTGAGCATTTGGAGAATGAACACGTAGATGGAGATTTTCTCGCTCTCCCTCTTTTTCTCACCTTCTCCCTCTGTTTTTCAAATGAAAAAAGGTTTTTAAAACAGGGTTGGTGCTGTGGCACAGCAGGTTTAAAGCCCCAGCCTGCAGCACTGGCATCCCATATCTGTGCTAGTTGGAGTCCCGGCTGCCCCACTTCTGATCTAGCTCCCTGAAGTGTCGGGGAAAGCAGCAGAGGATGGTCCAAGTCCTTGGGCCCTTGCGCTAACCAAGGGAGAACTGGAAGAAGCTTCTGGCTCCTGGCTTCTGCTTGGCTCAGCTCCGGCCAATGCAGCCATTTGGAGAGTGAGCCATCAGATGGAAGACCTCTCTCTCTGTGTCTCTACCTCTCTTTCAAATAAATATTTTAAAAAATAAAATAAACACACAAAACTTTTCCAAATTTGATGAAAGCTATAAACCCACAGACACAATGGAAAGATACATTTTCAGTTCTGAAAGAGAATAAATGCCAACCCAGAATACTTTACCCAGCAGTGCTATCTTTTATAAATTAAGGGGAAACAAAGACATTTCAAGACAATCCGAAATTGAAGGACTTCATCACCACCAGACTAGCTTTACAAAAGATGCTTAGGGAGTCCTATAGATGAAAACAAAGAAAGATAATTACCATCCGGAAAAGACCTTGAAAGTATAAAACTTACTAAAGAAAGGATATGAATATTAAAAATAAAAAGAATTATTTTTAAATTACAGGTCTAAGTCATTACTTATCAATAACAACGCTGAATATATGAACTAAATTCCCAAATTAAGAGATACAGACTGAATGGATTTAAAAAACAAGACCCCAACACTATACTATCTATAAGTAACTCACTTCACCAAAAAAGACACAGACTGAAAAGATGAAAAAAGATATTCCACAGTAATGGAAGCCAAAGTCAAGCAAGAATAGCCATTCCTTATACTACACAAAACAGACTATAAGATAAAGCCTGTTAAGAGACAAAGACTATCAATATATAATGATCAAGGGATCAATTATTCAACAATATGGAAGTAGTAAATGTACATGTACTCAATATTCAGAACCCAATTTTGTAAAACAAACTTACTAGATCTCAGGAGCAATCAAGATCAAATCATTTAGATAAAAAAATCAACAAAGAAACATCAGAATTAAACTATACTATAGATCAAATGGATCTACAGACATTTTTAGAACATTCTGTTCAACAGCTGAGGAATGTACATTCTTTTCATTTGCACATGGAACATTCTCTGAGACAGATCACAAAGTCTTAATTTTTTTAATCAAAATCATTAAGTATCTTTTCTGATAACAATGGAATAAAAATAGAAACCAACAACAAGGCTGGTGTTTCAGGGCACAGGGTTAAGCCACCCTGCAGGATGCTGGGCATCCCATTTAAGTGCCAGTTCCAGTCTTGGCTGCTTGCTAATGTACCTGGGAAAGTAGTAGATGTTGCTCCACCATACGTGGGCTCCTGCTATCCCTATGCGAAACATGACAGAGTTACTGGATCCTGGCTCTGGCCTGACGCAGACCCAGCTGTGGCAGTCATTATGGAGAGTGAACCTGAGGATGGAAGATCTCTTTTCTGTCTCTCACTCTCTCTATAACTCTGCCTTCCAAATAAATTAAATATAAAAAATTCTTTCCATTTCTGCTTGTTATGAAAGTTCTTTATTTCACTTTCATTCAAATAGAGCTTTGCTAATTACAATTCTTTTCAAACTATTCAAAACAATTAAAAGGGAGGAAATCCTGCCAAACTCCTTCTATGAAGCCAGCATCACCTTAATTTAAAAACCAGAAAAGGATACAAGAAAGAAAGAAAGAACCATAGACCAATATCCTTGATGAACATAGATTCAAAAATCCTCAAAAAAAAAATTAGCTAATTGAATCCAACAACACATCAGAAAGATCATTCAGCCAGAACAAAAGATTTATCCCTGGTATGCAGGGATGATTCAATACACGCAAATCAATAAATGTGATATCATATTAACAAACTGAACAATAAAAGCCATATGATTATTTTAATAGATGAAGAAAAAGCACTTGATAAAATACAACATCCTTTTATGATAAAAACCTTAAACTGCATATAGAAGGAGCATTCCTCAACACAATCAAGGCAATATATGACAAACGCACAGCCAGCATCATAGTGAATGGGGGAAAGCCTGAAGCATTTCTACTAAGATCCGGAATCATACAAGGATGCACACTTTTGCCGTTGCTATTTAATATAGCTCTAGAAGTTTTGGCCAGAGCCATAGGCAAGAAAAAGAAATCAGAAGGATATAAATGAGAAAGGAGGAAGTCAAATTATCCCTGTTTGCCGATGACATGAAACTATATATCAGGGGAACCAAAAGACACCACACTATGAGACTGTTGGAACTCACATGACAGTTTGGTAAAGCTTGCAGTAAATAAAATTAGCATACAAAAATCAATAGCTTTTGTATACACAGACAATGCCATGGCAGAGACAGAACTTGCAAGATCAGTCCCATTCACAATAGCTACAAAAAAATTTAAATACCTTGGAATAAATTTAACTGTGGAGGTGAAAGAGCTCTACAAAGAAAATTACAAAACATTAAAGAAACAGAAGAAGACACACACAAAATATGGAAAAATCTTCAATGTTTATGGATTGGAAGAATTAATATCGTCAAAATGTCCATACTACCAAAAGCAATTTACAGATTCAATGTGCTCCCAATCAAAACACCAACGACAAATTCAAATGGAAACACAAAAGAGCCCAAATAGCTAAAATAATCTTAAACAAAACAAAGCCAGAGGCATTACAATGCCAGATTTCAAGGCATACTACAAGGCAGTTATAATCAAACAGCCTAGTACTGGCACAGATATAGACATGTAGACCAATGGGACAGAATAGAATCCCCAGAAATTAATTCATGCATCTACAACCAACTAATATTTGACAAATGAGGTAAAATCATTCCTGGAGAAAGGACAGTCTCTTTAACAAATGGTGCTCATTGGGGCCAGCACTGTGGCATAGTGGGTAAACCGCCACCTGCAGTGCCAGCATCCCATATGGGCACCAGTTTGAGTCCCAGCTGCTCCACTTCTGATCCAGTTCTTTACTATGGCCTGGAAAAGCAGTAGAAGATGGTCCAAGTTCTTGGGCCCCTGCACCTATATGGGAGGCTCGGAAGAAGCTCCTGGCTCCTGGCTCCTGATTGGCAAAGCTCCAGTAGTTGCAGCCAGTTGGGAAGTGAAACAGTAGATGGAAGATCTTTCTTTGTCCCTCCTTCTCTCTATGTAACTCTGATTTTCAAATAAATAAATAAATCTTTAAAAAAAAAAATGGTGCTCAGAAAATTGGATCTCCATGCACAAAGTATGAAACAAGACCCCTACAAAAATCAACTCAAAAAAGATCAAAGATCTAAATCTATGAACTGATACCATCAAATTACTAGAGGAGAACACTGGAGAAACTCTGAAAAACATTGGCATAGGCAAAGACTTCTTGGAGAAGACACGAGAAGCACAGATAATCAAAGCAAAAGGAGACAAATAGGATTACATCAAGCTAAGAAGCTTCTGCACCACTTAACATAGTCAAGAGGAAGCAAATAGAATGGGAGAAAATATGTGCAAACCATGCAACTGTTAAAGGATTAATATCCAGAATCTATAAAGAGATCAAGAAACTCAACAATAACAAAAGAAAAGGGCAAAGAACTTGAGCAGGCATTTTCAAAAAAGGAAATTCAAATGGCCAACAGACACATGAAAAAACGTTCAGGATCACTAGCCATCAGGGAAATGCAAGTAAAAACCACAATGAGGTTTCACCTTACCCCAGTTAGAACAGCTCTCATACAGAAATGAAAAAAAAAAAAAAAAAGTACTGGTGAGGCTGTGGGGAGAAAGATTCCATAATCTACTGTTGGTGGGAATGCAAGCTAGTACAGCTATTATGGAAGACAGCACGGAGATTGCTCAGAAAGCTGAAAACAGAACTACCATATGAGCCAGCCATCCCACTCCTGGGAATTTACCTAAACTAAATGAAATAAAATCAGCATATGAAAGAGTTATCTGTATCCCCATTTATACTGAAGCTCAATTCACAATGGCTAAGATAAGGAATCAACCCAGATGCCCATCAACCAATGACTGGATTAAGAAAATGTGGCACACATACACTATGGAATATTACTCAGTTGTAAAAAAGAATAAAATCCTGTCTTTAACAACAAAATGGATGCAAGTGGAAATCATTATACTTAGCAAAATAAGCCATCCTCAAAGGACAAATATGTTTTTCCTGCTCTGGGGTAACTAATAAAGAGTACAAAGAAAGTAATGTACAATTATTTGCAATGCAATCTGCATAAAATATTCCTGTGCATAAACTAATGAGAGGAAGTGCCTTAAAGTCAAATGAAGTTAATTATAACCACATGGGAAGTATTTAGATGTTACATCATCATTAGTTGTATTTCATTGAAAGAAATTATGAATGACTAATTACCTAAAAAATGTATATGGGTGAAATGGCCATTTATACATTCAATTATTGTTTATGGCCATTGTCTATATTCTCACTAAACTAATGTCTTTTTACTTTTTTATTGTTAAGCTTCTTATCTCATGAACTATTAAGCTTTTTTACTGCATGAATTTAAGATATGTTACCTCAAAAACTAAAAAAAAAAAAGACAGGAAGAAAAGTAGAAAAAAGGAGGGTGAAAGGGAGGGAGGGAGGAGTGGAATATCATTATGTTTTACTTTTTAAAGATTTATTTATTTGAAAGGCAGAGTTATAGACAGAAGGAGAGACAGGGAGAGAGGTCTTCTATCTATTGGTTCTCTCCCCAAATGGCAACAATGGCTGGAGCTGGGCCAATCTGAAGCCAGGAGCTTCTTCCTGGTCTCCCACGCAACTGCAGGAGCCCAAACACTTGGGCCATCTTCCACTGCCTTCCTAGGCCATTAGCAGGGAGCTAGATCACAAGTGGAGCAGCTGCGACTTGAACCAGCACCCATACTGTAGTTGGCTTAACCTACTACACCACAGTGCTGGCACCATTATGTTCTTAGACTTGTATCTACAAATCATATTGAATCTGCTAAAAATTAATTAAAATGAAAATGAAAAATAAATAAATCAGTAACAAAACACTAAGTATTATACAAACACATGAAGCCTGAACAATAAACTTCTGAATAATGGCTCACTGAAGAAAAATCTAGAGAAATTAAAAAGTTATCTTGAGGGAAAAATATATAATCCAGTAGTTAAGGCATCTGAATTCCACTTAAGAATGCTTGGGTTCACTGGCGCCACAGCTCAATAGGCTAATCCTATGCCTGCGGCGCCAGCACACCGAGTTCTAGTCCCGGCTGAGGCGCCGGATTCTGTCCCGGTTGCCCCTCTTCCATGTCAGCTCTCTGCTGTGGCCCGGGAAGGCAGTGGAGGATGGCCCAAATGCTTGGGCCCTGCACCCACATGGGAGACCAGGAGAAGCACCTGGCTCCTGCTTCGGATCAGCACGATGAGCCGGCCACGGCAACCGTTGGAGGGTAAACCAACGGAAAAGGAAGACCTTTCTGTCTCTCTCTCTCTCTCTGTCCACTCTGCCTGTCAAAAAAAAAAAAAACAACAACAACAACAAAAAACAAACAAACAAACAAACAAAAAAAAGAGTGCTTGGGTTCGACTCCCAACTCTGGTTCCAGTTCCTGATCTGAGTTACCTGTTAATGCAGTCCCTGGTAGGCAGAAGTTGCCTCTCCAGTAATTAGATTGTGACACCCCCTTAGAGACTTGGATTGATTTCCCATCCCCTTGTTTCAGTCCTGGTGATGCCCCAGCCTTTGTGGGCACTGAGGAAGTAAACTAGTGGCTGGGATCTCTATTTGTCTTTCTCACTTTGGCCCTCTCTCTCACACACATAAATACATAAAAATACAAATAATTATTGGGGAATATTATAAACAACCACATGTCAACAAACTGAAAAACCAGTAAGAAATTTCTGGACATATAACCTACCAAAATTGAAATATGAGACATAGAAAATCTCAACAGACCAACAATGAATACTGAGATAATTAGTAATCAAGTCTCCCAACCATAACAAGCCCAGACCAGACAACTTCACTACTGAATTCTATCAATCTTTTAAGTTAGAACTAACAGCAATTCTTTTCAAGCTATTCAAAAAATTTAGACAGGGGAGATCCTTCCAAACTCATTCTACAAGGCCAATTTTACCTTAATCCCAAGTCAAACAATGACACAACAACAACAACAACAAAACTAGGTCAACATCCCTGATGAACATAGCTTCCAAAATTCTACACAAATTACTAGCAAATCAAATACAGAGTCACACATCCAAAAACAATCATATAACATTATCAAGAGGGATTATTTTACAGGTTGTAGAGACACAGTTCAACATCCACAAATTACAAAACATAATAGAATAAAATCAACAGACAAAAGATAAAAATCATATGACCATCTCCATAGATGTATAAAAAGCATTCATTGAAGTCTAGTATCCATTCATGACTAAAACCTGAACACATTATAGAAGGATATAGATAGAACGTATGGATATTAAAGGCTATGTGTGACAAACCCATAGCCAACATCATATTGAACTGGGAAAAGCTGAAAGCATTTCTTCTAAGATCTGGAACCAAAGACAACTACTCTCACCATTTGTATTCATTATAATCCCGGAAATTTTAGCCAGATCAATTAAGCAAGAGAAAGAAATTAAAGACATACAAATAGAAAAGGAGGAAGTCAAATTATCCCAGTATGTAGCGGACATGATTCTATATAGACAGAAACTGGAAGACTCTACCAATCAACTACCAGAAATAATAAATGAACTCAGTAAACTTGCAAGATACAAAATGAACATCCAAAAATCAACAGCATTTTTTATATTCCAATAACAAACTTGCCAAGAAATACTGGGGCAGGTATTTGGTGCAATCATTAGGATACTGCCAGGGACACCTGCATTCCATGCCAGAATGGCTGGGTTCAAGTCCTGGCTTCTACTCCCAATTCCAGCTTCCTACTGATGTGTATCCTGGAAGATAGCAGGTGATGGATCAAATTCTTGGGTCCCTGCCAACAATGTGGGAGACATAGATTGAATTCCTGGCTCCTAGTTTCAGCCTGGCCTAACTCTGGCTGTTGCAGACAGTTGAGAAGCAAACTAGCAGAAGGAAGGTCTCTCTTTCTGCTTTTCAAACAAATGTTAAAACTTAAAAATAATTCCGTTCATAACAGCTACAAAAATACACAATAAAATAAATACCTTGGAATCATTTCAACCAACCATGAGGAATACATCTACAACGAAAATTACAAAACACTTATCAAAGAAATGGAAGAAACACAACAAAGTGGAAATACCTCTGATCCATGGATTGGAAGAATTAACATTATATAAATGCACATTCTACACATAGCAATTTACACATTCAATGCAATCCTCATCAAAAATCACAGAACTAGAAAAAATAATCTATTTTTTGACTATTTTTCTAAAGATTTATTTATTTATTTGAAAGTCAGAGTTACACAGAGAGGGGAGAGGTACAGAGAGAGAGAGGTCTTCCATCCGATGGTCCACTCCCCAGATGGCTGCAATGGCCGGAGCTGTGCCGATCCGAAGCCAGGAGCCAGGAGCTTCTTCTGGGTCTCCCACACAGGCACAGGGGCCCAAGGACTTGGGCCATCCTCTACTGCTTTCCCAGGCCAAAGCAGAGAGCTGGATCAGAAGAGGAGCAGCCGGGACTAGAACTGGCGCCCATATGGGATACAGCGCTTCAGGCCAAGGAGTTAACCCGCTGTGCCACAGCGCCGGCCCCAAAAAAATAATCTTAAAATACATAGGGAAATACAAATTACTGAATAGCCAAACCAATCTTAAAAAGTACAAAGTTGGAGGCATCACAATACCAGATTTCAAGATTTATCACACAGCTATCAAAATCAAAATGACATGGAACTGGCATAAAGACAGAAACATGGCGGTCGGCGCTGCGGCTCAATAGGCTAATCCTCCACCTTGTGGCAACGGCACACCAGGTTCTAGTCCTGGTCAGGGCGCCGGATTCTGTCCCGGCTGCCCCTCTTCCAGTCCAGCTCTCTGCTGTGGCCTGGGAATGCAGAGGAGGATGGCGCAAGTCCTTGGGCCCTGCACCCGCATGGGAGACCAAGAGAAGCACCTGGCTCCTGGCTTCAGATCAGCGTGGTGCGCCGGCCGCAGCGGCCATTGGAGGGTGAACCAACGGTAAAGGAAGACCTTTCTCTCTGTCTCTCTCTCTCTTACTGGCCACTCTGCCTGTCAAAAAATAAATAAATAAATAAATAAATAAATAAATAAGATACATGGCAAATGGAATACAATAAAAGTTCCAGAAATGAAATGAATTCACACATCTACAGCCAATCCACCTTTGAGGAAGGCATAAAAACATACCCTGAAGAAAGGACAGCCTTTAATAAATTATGCTGGGAAAACTCACTATATATATATAGAAGACAACTCCCTCATTCCCATCACCTTATATAAAATTCAACTCAAAAGGAATCAAAGATCTAAATTTAAAACTAGAAACTATGAAATTAACTAGAAGAAAACAAGACTTTGCTATAGGCAATGACTTATTGGATAAGACCCCAAAAGCACAGGTGACAAAAGCAAAAATAGACAAATAGGATTTTATCAAACTAAGAATCCTGTGTACTGGAGAGGAAACAATCAAAAAATGAAGAGGCAACCAATACAATAGCCAAAAATATTTTCAAACTATTTATCTCAGAGAATACCTGACTATGTAAGGATCTCAAAAAAAGAAAAAAAAAAAAAAAACTCAAAAAAGAAACTATTCAGTTACAAATGGGAAAAAGATTTGAAAAGGCATTTCTCAAAAGAAATGCAAATAGCCAACAAATGCATGAAAAAAAAAGTTCAACACTAGCTATCAGAAAAATTTAAATCAAAACCATATGAGATAATATCTTGCTTTACTTAGAATGGTTATTATCCAGTAATAATAATAATAATAAATGCTGGTGAAGATGTGAAAAAAAGAAGCCCTTATACATTTTTCCTGGAAATGCAAAAATATGTAATATACAGTCATTATGAAGGACAATAAAAGGTTTCTCAAAAAAATAAAAATAGACCTCCCATTTGACCCAGCTATCCCATTTCTGGGTATATATCCAAAAGAACTGAAATTAGCAAATGAAAGAGGTATGTGTACAGCCATGTTCACTGCAGCAATATACACAATGCCCAAGATATGGAATCAACCTAGACGTTCATCAACAGATGAACGGATAAACAATATGTGAAACAGAATATTATTCAGCCATAAAAAAAGAATAAAATCCTGGCATCTATAGCTAAATGAATGGAACTGGAGATCATGTTAAGTGAAATAAGCCACTTTTTTCCTATGGGAAAGTGAAGATACTTGATCTGTACTTAGAATAGTGATTACTACATGCTAGGCAAGGCAGGGAGGAGGGAGATAGAAGGAGATCAGATAACAGTACCAAAACATAAACATTAACACAGTAAAACCACAGGAAAATGACTGCAGTTCACAACAGTATATTATATATGATATAAAGAACAGGAGAAGAGTTGCTAGGCTCTCAATAGAGGAAAAAGATAAGGAGATGGAAAAGATGGTTGCCTGGCTTTATTGGTTCATGCTGTATGTTTGTATTGAAGTACTGTACCATACCCTATACAAATGTTTAACTATAAGTTGTTAATCAAAAATAATAAAAATTTTGAAAACCCATAGATCCAAGAATATTAACAAATCCCAAGCACAGAGACACAGTTTTACACCAAGACAGAACATGATTAAATGGCTTAAAATCAATGATAGGGGTTGGCACTATGGTATAACAGTTAAAGCCGCCACCTAAAATGCCAGCTCAAGTCCCGGCTGTTCCCACTTCCAATCCAGCTCCCTGCTAATGAGCCTGGGAAAGTAGTGGAGATGGCCCAAGTGCTTGGGCCCCTGTACCCATAGCTTCAGCATGGCCTAGCTCCAGACATTATGACCATCTGGGGAGTGAATCAGCAGATGTGAGATCTCTCTTTCTCTCCCTCTCTCTCTGTAACTCTACGTTTCAAATAAATGAATCTTTAAAAAAAAAATCAAGATACACACAAAATCTTTAAGTAGCCAGAAAAAGATACATTATGTACAGTGAAAGAGACAAGAATGACAGCAGACTTCTTACCAGCATATATGTATGCCAGAAGACAGTGAAACAGTATCTTTAAACCTCTGAAAATTCCACTGTAAATACCTTTTCAAAATGAAGAAAAGGAAGACTTTTTCAAACATATAAAACTGAAAGTGTTCATCATTAGCAGTACTACATTACAAGAAATATTACAAGAAGACCTTTAGTCAGAAGGAAAGTGGCAGCAGACAGAAACCTAGATCTACATAAAGGATTGAGGAGTTATCTGATTGGTTACCACATGGGTAAACAAAAGACTGTTTATTTTTAAAATCACTTTAGGGCCCAGTGATGTGGCATAGCAGGTTAAGCCTCCACATGCAAGTGCCGGCATCCCATATGGGCACCAGTTCAAGTTCCACCTGTTCTACTTCCAACACAGTTCCCTGCTAATGCACCTGGGAAAGCAGCAGGATGACCCGCTCCCTGCTAATAAACCTGGGAAAGCAGAAGATGACCCAAATACATGGGCCCCCCCACACCCATGTGGGAGATCCAAAAGAAGCTCCTGGCTTCTGGCTTAGGGTTTGTCCAATCCTGGTCAATGTATTTCTGCCTTTCAAATTAATAAATAAATCTTTAAAAAACAAAAATAAAAATCACTTTAAAAGCTAATTCACTGCAAGGCTGGCGCTGTTGCATAGCCAGTAATGCTGCCGCTGCAGTGCCGGCATCCCATATGGGTGTCAGTTCAAGTCCTGGCTGCTCCACTTCCAATCCAGCTCTCTGTTGTGGCCTAGGAAAGCAGTAGAGGCCGACGCCACGGCTCACTAGGCTAATCCTCCGCCTTGCGGTGCCGGCACACAGGGTTCTAGTCCCGGTCGGGGCGCCGGATTCTGTCCCGGTGCCCCTCTTCCAGGCCAGCTCTCTGCTGTGGCCAGGGAGTGAAGTGGAGGATGGCCCAAGTGCTTGGGCCCTGCACCCCATGGGAGACCAGGATAAGCACCTGGCTCCTGCCATCGGATCAGCGCGGTGCGCCGGCTGCAACGTGCCGGCCGCACCGGCCATTGGAGGGTGAACCAACGGCAAAAGGAAGACCTTTCTCTCTGTCTCTCTCTCTCACTGTCCACTCTGCCTGTCAAAAAAAAAAAAAAAAAAAAGAAAGCAGTAGAGATGGCCCAAGTTCTTGGGCCCCTGCACCCGTGTGGGAGACCCAGAAGAAGCTTCTGGCTGCTGGCTTTGGATTGGCACAGTTCCAGCTTTTGAGCCAGAGGACAGAAGACCTCTCTCTCTCTCTCTGACTCTTCTTCTCTCTCTCTGTAACTCTGATTTTCAAATAAATAAATAAATCTTCAAAAAAAAAAAAAAAAAAGGCAAGTTAACTGCTTAAAGGAAAAATAATTATTACTGGGTTAAAACAATATAAATATAGGACAAATGTAGCACAAAGGCCAGGGGTAAGACATGCAAATTATACTCTTGTTAGATTCTTCAAAACCTTTTGTGATGTCGTATTATATCATTCAAAGGAAAACTGTGATAAATTAAAGATATGTACTATAACCCCAAAGCAGCCACTAATAACCCCAAAAAAGTGTTACAGCCAATAAGGCAGCCAAAAAGAAAAAATGTAATCAGAAAAGATAGAAAATGAGGAAAAAGGTAACAGAGAATAGGAGAAACAGAAAATAAATAAATAAATAAATAAATAGAACACTTAAACCCAAACATACCAATCATGATGTTAAATGTATGTGACCTGAATACTGTTATGATTGCCAGAATGAACACAAAACAAAGCTCAACATATGCTGCCTATCCAAAAATTACATTTTAACAAACAGGATAAAAGCAAAATTATAGAAAAAGATGTAAGCATGCCAACACCAATCAAAAGAAATGAATAATAGCCGTACTAATATCAAACAGAATAGATTTTAGAGCAAACAATATTACCAGGGTTAAAAATGGTAATTTCATAGAAACAAAGGAATCAATTCATCAAGAACACACAAAAATCCTAAAACACATATGGGCATCACAACAAAGCTTCAAAACATATGAAACAAAAACTGATCAAACTACATGAAAAAAAAAATGGACAAATAAGTACAGTTGGAGGTTTCAACATTCTTCTCTCAAAAATTAGGAGAATAAGCAGACAGAAAATCAGGAACAATACAGAGGATTTAAGCACTGCTATCTACCAACTTGACCATCATTGATATTTATACCTCTACCCAACAGAAAAAATATTTTCAAGTGAACAGAAAACATTTTCCAATATATGACATTCTGGAACATAAAACAAGTTTCAATACATTTAAGATTAAAATAATACAACACATGTTTTCAAACCCATACGGAATTAAATTAGAAACTGGAAACAGAAAAAATTCTGAAAAATAATCTCAAATATTTGGAAACTAAATAACATATCTAAATAACTGAAGATTCAAAGAAAAATCCAAAGGAAAACCAGAAAGTATTTTTAATGAATGAAAATCAAAAAACATAACAAAATTTATGATAAACAACCAAAGAGCTTGCAGGAAAATTTTAACATGAAGTACCTGTTTCGCAAAAGAAGATAGGATTTTTACATGCTTTCTACTTTCACCTTAAAAGAAGCTAGCTCACTAGGCTAATCCTCTGCCTGCGGCGCCAGTACCCCAGGTTCTAGCCACGGTTGGGGCGTCAGTTCTGTCCTGGTTGCTCCTCTTCTGGTCCAGCTCTCTGCTGTGGCCCGGGAAGGCAGTGGAGGATAGTCCAAGTGCTTGGGCCCTGCACCCACATGGCAGACCAGGAGGAAGCACCTGGCTCCTGGCTTCAAATCGGCGCGGCACGCTGGCCGCAATGCGCCGGCCATAGCGGCCATTTGTGGGGTGAACCAACGGAAAAGGAAGACCTTTCTCTCTGTGTCTCACTGTGAAAGAAAAGAAAGAAAAGAAAGAAAAGAAAGAAAAGAAAGAAAGAAAGGAGGGAGGGAGGGAGGGAGGGAGGGAGGGAGGGAGGGAGGGAAGAAAGAAAGAGAAAGAAAGAAAGAAAGAAAGAAAGAAAGAAAGAAAGAAAGAAAGAAAGAAAGAAAGAAAGAAAGAAAGAAAGAAAGAAGGAAGGAAGGAAAGAAAGAAAGAAGGAAAGAAGGAAAGAATACCAATTCTGTACAAATTTGTCAAGAAAACTGAAGAGGAAATATTTACTCATACTGTGAGGCCTGCATTAATCTGATATCAAAATATGAAAGAGTGTAAAAGGAAAATAAACCAGTTATTTCTAATGAACATTGATGTAAACACTTAAAGAGAATGCTAGCAAATGAAATCCAACTATCTGTAATGTATACATACACACACACATAAGTGTGTGTGTGTGTGTGTGAAAGAGAGAGAGAGAGAGAGAGAGAGGCAGAGAGAGTGAAAGGGAGAGATAAAGATGACAACACATCATGACCAAGTGATATTTATTCAAAGAAAACAAGGTGGCTTAACATTTAATTAAACAATATAACTCACTACATGAACAGACATTAAAACTAAATGCAAAATTCAATAGAAACATCTCAACAGGTGCAGAAAAAGCATTATCTACCATCCACTGATGAAAACCTTCAACTAACAGAATAGGTCAGTTCTTCAATCTGATAAAGGTATTTATTCAAAAAACTCTGGAACTAGCATGATGTTGAATGATGAAAGAGTAATTAGTTCTCCATGAAATGAACAAGGATGTCTGCTCTCATCGCAAAGGATCTAGCTAATCTAACAAGATAAGAAAAATGAATAAAAGGAAACCAGATTGGAAAGGGAAAAGCACTTTTTTCCACAGACATTGTGATCATCTAAGTAGAAAATAGCATGCAAAATCCAAAAAGTGAGTTTAAGGAAGATCACAAGACATAAGATCAACATACAAAAAAAAAACTATGTTTCTACATATACTAGCAATGGAAATGTTAATGAAATAATGTCATTTACAATAGCAACAAAAATATGAAATAGATGTAAATTTGACCCTAAAATTTATAAAAGCTATATACTGAATACTAGAAAACATCATTAAGAGAATTAAAGAACTAAACAAATGGAGAGATATACTATGTTAATGTAATAAATTAGGCAGTACCAGGAGAGATTAACATACAGTTAGGTGTAGAAGAAAAACAAAAATTTAGTTAATGATTTATATTACTATATGAAAATAAAAAAAACAGCTATATAGTCAAACTATGTCTGTTGTAACTCCATGACCTCTGAAGACTGAAAGAGAACTGTTTACAGATATACTGAATTTAGAGACAATACACTAGAAGGCATTGAGAACAAAGTGAGAAAATAAAATAAATAAAATGTGTTGTTTGAATTTGTAAAATAGGGCAAGATGAATTTCTAAGAATAACTTGGGTAACAATGGAGATTTATAAGGAGAACACATAGAAAATTCTGCAACAAAATGGGACAAACTTTGCTATACAAAGATTCAAGGCTTTCAAAATGGCTGTGACCAAAACTTTAAAGCATTCTAGACTGGCTTTATATTCTAATAGCAATACTATTTTAATATTTTAAAAGAATAGTAAAAACATTTTTCTCTGGAAATAATCACAAACCCAAAAGCTATCATTATGTAAAATAAAGAGTAATGGATATCAAAATTATAGCTATGAGCAAATGAAATTTAGGTTCTAGAACAAGTTCTTAGAAATCAAGAATATTTTTTAAGACAGCGAATAAATTAGTTTATTTGTGCTGATAATATTCATTTATTATTGAAAAATAAACTGGGGTCCAGCATTGTGGTGTAGCAAGTAAAGCTACCACCTGTGAGGTCACTCTGACATATGGACACCAGTTCATGTCCCAGCTGCTCCACTTTTGATCAAGCTCCCTACTCATGCCTGACAAAAGTAGCAGAAGATGGCTCAAGTTTTTGGGCTCCTGCACCCCAACATGGGAGACCCAGACAAATTCCTGGCTTCTGACTTCAGTCTGGCTCAGCTCTGGCCATTGCAGCCATCTATCTGGGAAGTGAACCAGTGGATGGAAGATTCATATTCTCTCTCTCTCTCTCTCTCTCTCTCCCCCTCTCCCTCTCTCTCTCCTTCTCTCTCCCTTTCCCTCTCTCTCCCTCCTTCTCTATGTAGCTCTTTCAAAAAATAAACCTTAAAAAAAATTTGGACACTGTCATCCCTAATTATCTTATTTTCTAACTGAATAAATACGGCAAAATAAATTTTGAAAGCATTTCATATAACAACTTTTACTGAAGTATTTTATTTCTACATATTCAAAGTGAGCTTGTACACAAATCTGGACACATAAAAAAGACTTCATAAAAATATCTTACAACCCTTGTATACTAATAACCTTTAAAATAATGTATCTTCATACTCATGCTGTTATGGACAGTAGTAATTAATACAAACATCAAAAGTAATCATTGTAGGAAAACTGGTCATTTTTACACAGCTTGGCAAACTATCAAGTACCTGCTGGTTATTAATTTTCAAACATATGGGAGCCCTGTGGTAATACACATTAAATTGATTCACTTACACAAATGAGGAATAATGAAAAAATGAATTATTAATACTCTCTATAATAAATCATTTAACTCATTCATATTTTGGGCAATATATGATTTAAACACAATCTCTCACACAGAAATTGTTTAAAACATCATCATAATATGTTATAGCTACCTAATAATGAAACTGAATCCATTATTCTTTCTATAGCTCCATACATACACAAACCATATAGTTCTTATTACTATTTAAAGGTACCTCAAAAAGTTTGTGGAAAAATGTAATTAAAAGCATGAGTTTATTTTGTTGTAAAATCTTTTTCCTAATACATTAAAAATGTATATTACTTAAAAAGTATGGATTTCAAAGTTGTTTTTAACACCAAAACAAACTCATACCTTTAATTCTACTTTCCACATTTTGATGAATCCCTTGTATTTATGTTGCTAAACTTTTATTTCTTAAAAACTGTTAGAATTTCTTTAAACCAGAACTTTAATTGATAAATCATAGGTATCTCAAATCAAGTGAAAGTTGAATAATTTTCAGTTTAACATTTTTCAGTTTTACAAAATATATGGCTGCCTTATAATGATGTCATTATCCACCAAATTTGAAAAGTTTTTTAAAAAGAACTACTTAAAAATTATAAGGCTGACATACATTTAATTTGTAGTCAGTCCTATTTGTTTATAAATTGGTAGTTTTTTAGTCTTCTAAAATTGTATGCTGTATTTTTGAAGGAAAATGGGAAAAAAATCTAACATAATAAGTAATATTTAATTTTATTACATAAATGCTGAATAACTAATAAAGATTTCTGCCAACATCAAAATCATTATAAATCATGTTAATAATTAGTTATGAAATACTATTCTAAATTAGCATTAAGTATCCTAAAATAAAATAATTTACTATTATATTCAATGATGACATATAAATCTACACAAAATAATATGATCTACTAAGGCAGTGGACTTCTATGCCCCAGCCACATTCCAAAAAAAAAACAAAAACCATGGGTAAGATGTTCCACTCCAGAACAGACTCTTCCCTTAAAGACCCACTCCACTGAAAGAGAATGAAGAAATAAAATAGTAAAGACAGTATGTTAAAAGAACTTTATAAAATATCAGAAAATACTATGGTTCTATTAAAAAAAATCTACCAGCTCTTATGAACAAAGGAATATTGTGCAACACAAGGCAGGAAATATTCTTCCCGAAATGCTGTCATGTTTAAAAATGTATGTGCAGGGTTTGGTAAAAGTGTTCCATCTCTATCTTATATAAATCTGGAGTCATCCTAATGTTGAATATAAAAAGATATGTTATATTGTTGACTACAAAATGTTCAAAGTTTTATTGCCATTTAAACAAAGAAGCCATAACAGTTAAATGAGCTCAAGAAATAGATTTCAGTATCACAAGGTGCCAGCTGTAAAGAGTTATGGCTAATTGAATATGGAACTCCTGCTTAATCAGATAACTGCTCTGCTATTTCCAAATGAAATGTTATTTCCATGCTGTCTGAAAATGGCCCATTTTATTGGTAACCAGAGAAAACAATATAAACTGTAAATAACATTAAGTGCTCTGTTTACCCATTCCAGGCACAGAAGTAGCAGGGGATCCAAGGCGTCTTGGTAACACATTTGACGGTACAGCTGAAGTAACAGTTCTTTCTGGGGGTCCACCAGGGGCTGAAGTATCTTTTGGTGGTGCAGGAGACACTGCAACTGGTGGAGAAGGGCCCTGGTTAGAGGCTGGTGGTGCTGGAGATAGGTTTCTTTGAGCTGTAGTTCGCTGACGAATCTCTGAGAAGAGTAAGTATATGCTAGATTTAATATACATCATACCAAATCAGCAACAAATGACTTACATTTATTAAAATATTGTGGCACCAGAAAGTATTAAAGAGTAAAAACTGCACATAGTAAGAAATTTATATAACACCTAAACAGAGTACTCCACTTCTGCACCTACAATCCAACTGCAGATTTTCATACAAGTCTATCTGCTGATATGACTTTTAAAAATAAATTCCAAAAAGAGTCACTCAATTATGTGTCACATCTTTTTTACAAAAAAAAATCCCAATTATGATAAAGAAAGTTAATCAGAATTAGCAAAAATTTCAAATCGCTAATCATTTTTCAAACTTAAAAAAATTGATCACTTTAAGAAGTGTATTCTGGAATTATCAAATAATCCATGAAATAATTAAGTAGTTACAGAAATGTGGGAAAAGTATTCTTTACTTTTAGATACTCATTTTCCCTTATGTTATTGCTGTCTTTTTAGGAAAATTTCTTTTTGCCAATACATTCAATAAAGGAAAACTTCCACTCTGCAAAAACAATGTGCTGCTGTAAATAAATCTTAGCTTTTGGTTGTAGAACAACAGGGATCTGTGAATGTGCCAAGTCCAGGCTGCCGCCCCTTTTTGTTATTTTATTGGAACAGAGTCCTGCTCTTTGTTTACACATTGTCTATAGCTGCTTTCAAAGAGTTGAGTAGTTGCAACACAGATCATATGGCTCTCATAGCCATTTACTATATTTACTATCTGGCCCTGCACAGAAAAAGTTTCATGATCCCTACTCAATAAAATAAAATTAAATCCTATCATTCTTTCCATTCCCAACAATATCTCTTATTTGAATATAATGGTAAGATCTCAAATCAAGAGGCCCTTACAACTTTTTAATTCCATTATTGCATTAAATTATCACAAATTCTGATTTAGTTGGCTGAAACTAAAAATGTTATATTTGAATCAGCATGAGTAGTAAAAAAGCACATTCCCAGAAGCAAAGTGTTTTATTTGGAATCTATTTGACACTTAAATATTTTCATAAAAAGTTCATTGCAAATCAAAGCAGAGCTCTAGTGTCATATCTCAATTCACCACAATCTAGTCTACTAGTTAAGAACCTAGGGATCTCCAGATGTAGCACAACCGGTTAAGCTGCCACCTATGATGCCAACATCCTGTTATCAGAGCAGTGGTTAGACACCTGAATGCTCCACTTCCAATACAACTCCCTGCTAATGCACTTGGGAAGGCAGCTGAAGATGGCCCAAGTGCTTGGGCCCCTGCCACCCATTGTGGGAGGCCCGTATTGACTTCCTTGCTCTTGACTTCAGCCAGGCCCATTTCTTGCCATTGCAGTCATTTGGGGAGTGAACTATTGGATGGAAATGTGCTCTCTCTCCCTCTCTGCCTTTCAAACAAGTAAATAAGTCTAAAAATAAATAAATAAATAAGGCCAGCTCTGTTACACAGTGGGTTAACGCCCTGGCCTGAAGTGCTGGCATCCCATATGGGTGTCGGTTTGAGACCTGGCTGCTCCACTTCTGACCCAGCTCTCTGCTTTGGCCTGGAAAAGCAGTAGAAGATGGCCCAAGTACTTGGGCCTCTGCACCCTCATGGGAGACCAGGAGGAAGCTCCTGGCTTCTGGCTTCAGATTGGTGCAGCTCTGGCCATTGCGGCCAACTGGGGAGTAAACCAGCAGGTGGAAGACCTCTCTCTTTCCCTCTCTCTGCAACTCTGACCTTCAAATAAATAAATAAATCTTTAAAAAATAAATAAATAAATAAATAAATAGTACCTAGGTGCTGCCACCAGATAGGTCTGTCTGGAGTCCTGGCTATAGCTATATGATCTCAGGTAACTTAACTTCAATAAACCAGGTGTTTCTTTGTAAAATTAGAATAGTGATATTCTTTACTCACAAGATTGATTTCAGGATTAAATAAAATAACATCTGTAAATTTATTTAATACTTATTATTTCAAATGACAATGCTTTCACACAATTATTTTCAAATGATTTTAGCTATAATTGCTGGGAAAACTGCTTTCCACTAGCTTATAATTTAGTCTCTAACCAAGCTATTGCAGTAATAAATAAAAAACCATTATAATTATATAAATGGAACTATATTTGCAGTTGCTACTTTCCATATAGATTATACAGAAAAGTTCAGATACTACTTTAACTAATCATTACCTAACACCTCCTGCAAATTAGCAGGCCATTTAATTATCATTCACTCATAGGAATATGGCTGAATATTAGGAATGTCATTAAATGCTGCAGAAGGTACAGAGATCAATGAAATCACAATAAAACCTGGCAATTTAAGTTAATTAAAAAATTACAAGCATCAAATACTGTAAATCATGTTTTAGCCAATATCCAGGTAAGACATATCTCAAAAATGACTTTTTTCTTCTAGATAATTAGAAGTTCAGCATTTATTAAGCTGTATTAAAGGAGCTATTATCCTTTCACTTCTTGAACAAAGACTGTGATTGCTTCCTCTGAATGTGCTTTTATTCTGTGAAAATTTACTAATATACTCTTTAAATATCACATGCATGTTACTAAAAGGTGAGGTCTATAACTAGTTAACAATACCAACTCTAGCATTCCATAAAGAGACATAGCTTAGTAATTTTAAATCTAAGTTTAGAAAAGGGAAAAGTGTTATAGAAAAGTCAAGAAATAGAGAAATGCAGTTTCATTATTTTCAAAGGAAAAGAAGGTAGCAATGGGTTGCAATATCACCAATAGTTCACAGTAGCTAATAATACAGTACTAAATCTATAGTTGGTAAATGTTATGAAATATTCTCATAGCCTTAATTTGAACATCTAAATTATTTGTTTTTAACTATTTCTCATTCATTTACATTTTATATGAATTATTCTAAAGTACTCAAAAAATTATATGAATTATACTAAAGTACTCAAAAAAAAGTCATATCATTTATAATCAAAATTTCCAATGTTTGAACGTGAAACACAATCTGTCAAAAATGAGTTACCATGCATTTCACATCAACTTCACAAAATATCATTAAGGAATGTTCTAGAAGATCAGGTCTTAACTGAAGGATGTTTCCGTTCTCATCAACAACCAACCAACCATTCAAAAATAATCACACTCACCAAATATGAGGACACGTCTATATTGCTTTTAAATTCAAAATGAAGCAAACAGAACCAAAATATAAAAACAAAAATCTGGGGCTGACGCTGCGGTGCAGCAGGTTAAAGTCCTGCCCTGAAGTGCCAGCATCCCATATGGGTGCTGGTTCTAGTCCCGGCTGCTCCTCTTCCAATCCAGCTCTCTGCTATGGCCTGGGAAAGCAGTAGAGGATGGCCCAAGTCCTTGGGCCCCTGCACCCACATGAGAGACTGGGAAAAAAAGCTCCTGGCTCCTGGCTTCAGATTGGTGTAGCTCCGGCCATTATGGCCATCTGAGGCGTGAACTAGGGGATGGAAGACCTCTCTCTGTGTCTCTACCTCTCTATGTAACTCTTTCAAATAGATAAAAAAAAAAAAATCTTAAAACACACACACACACACACACACAAATCTACATTACAGCAAACAAAAGAAAAAAGACAAAGTTCAAAACAATGGCAAAACAGCATAGTTGTACAAAACAGACTCTAGGATCAAACCGTCTTACTTTTAGCTCTAGTCTGTTTACTAGATGTGCATACAGCCTTCTCCAGATTGATGATATCTCTCAATTCAGCTTCCTCATAAAGACAACTTCCTTCTTATGGCTGGTGTAAAAAATTAAGTAAGAAAACCAACACAGAGTCCAAGATTGCTTAACAGCGAAAGCACATGCTGACTTTGACCATGGGAAGATAACAGTAGAAAAGCAGAGGAATTTCATTCCAAGGGCAGCGTTGCAGAGAAGTTTACAATAGAAATTCTACAGAAAGGAGAGAGATGCCATGAATCAGCACAGACAGTACAAACACACAGCAGTGAGCAGATACACCACCAGCAACTCCTACGGTCAGGAGTAGCAGCAGATGCCCTCTTCTTGGAGCAAGATGAGAGGTGTTTGCAGCAGTCCCTGTCACTGATAAGGAACTTTGAGGATCACAAGGTGCTCACCTAACCCAGTGAAGGGAGATCACATCGCTTTCTTCCGATCTCCACACAATGGCACCCAGTGACTAGCAGGGAGGAAGCATTATCTTAGTAAGGCAAGTAGAGGCTGCTTGCGGCTTATGTGCAAGCAGGAAGGGGATTGTATCTGAGGGATAAATCTACAGTCTCACTGACTTTGAATCTGGTCTGGAGGGTCATCAAGAGGCACTTAGGGCCGGCGCCACGGCTCACTAGGCTAATCCTCCGCCTAGCGGCACCGGCACACCAGGTTCTAGTCCTGGTCGGGGCGCCGGATTCTGTCCCGGTTGCCCCTCTTCCAGGCCAGCCCTCTGCTGTGGCCCGGGAGTGCAGTGGAGGATGGCCCAGGTGCTTGGGCCCTGCACCCCATGGGAGACCAGGAAAAGCACCTGGCTCCTGGCTCCTGCCATCGGATCAGCGCGGTGCGCCGGCCGCAGCGCGCCGGCCGTGGCAGCCATTGGAGGGTGAACCAACGGCAAAGGAAGACCTTTCTCTCTGTCTCTCTCTCTCACTGTCCACTCTGCCTGTCAAAAAAAAAAAAACAAACAAACAAACAAAAAAAGAGGCACTTAGGCCTGTGACGCACTCCTCTCATTCTATCACTGAATCAAACTGCCAAGGCAGAACAGCAACAGGCAGCTGCCTCTGGGAACATCTTGGCTCTCTCTGTGGATGGGGAAGGAATGTGGGTCTAAGAATAGATTCCCTCCTCCCTGTGACTGTGGGAGCCCTGCGTGCCATGTGAGAATTCTGTGAGTTTACAACAGGGTGTGGAATAGAGTTGGGTCTCTGGATAATCACTGTATCTGGCTGCAGATGCTCAGAATTCGCGGAGTGCCCAAGGTGGGTTGCTGCAGAGGGTCCCCTGCTCACACCGAGGATTGTGGTTCATGCACTGGCATGAATGGAGCTCTGTGAGCTCTGTGAGCTCACCATGGGCACTGATCACCTTGGCAGGGAGGAGGTGAGACTGTGAGCATGCAAACTAAGGTGAACATACCACCCCTCCTCACAGCAGAAGGGATCTGACACGCAAAACTTGGGTGTTTCCGTGAACACTTGTCCACCCTCCCTACAAGCACTGACGAGATCTCCCTGGCCCTACCCAGCACATGCTTTTGGATATCCACCAAAGGAGCACACAATCCACTATGCAACAGGGTCATACAGGAAAAGCCAACAAGTGTTTCCATAAATGCACAAAAATAAACACAGAAATACAAGAAACGTGAATAAGTAAAGACAATATGACTCCATAAAAGGAACATAACACTTCAGTATTAGAACGTGAAGACTGGGGCTGGTGAGGTGGCATAGTGGGTAAAGCCGCCACCTACAGTGCAAGAATCCCCTATGGGCGGGCACCAGTTCAAGTCCCAGCTGCTCCACTTCCAATCCAGCTCTCTGCTATGGCCTGGGAAAACAGTAGAAGACGGCCCAAGTGCTTGGACCCTGAACCCACGTGGGAGAATCAGAAGAAGCTCCTGGCTCCTGGCTTTGATTGGCCCAGCTCTGGGTTGTAGATATTTGGAGAGTGAACCTGTGGATGGAAGACCTCTCTCCTTCTCTGTCTCTGCCTCTCTGTAACTCTTTCAAATAAATAAATAAATCTTAAAAAATAAAATAAAAAAAGAATGTAAAGACAAACAGATTGGTGAAATGCCTGAAAAGAAATTCAAAAGAACAATCATAAGATTACTCAAAAGGCCGGCGCTGTGGCTCAATAGGCTAATCCTCCGCCTGGTGGCGCCGGCACACCGGGTTCTAGTCCTGGTCGGGGCACCGGATACTGTCCCGGTTGCCCCTCTTCCAGGCCAGCTCTCTGCTGTGGTCCGGGAGTGCAGTGGAGGATGGCCCAAGTGCTTGGGTCCTGCACCCCATGAGAGACCAGGACAAGCACCTGGCTCCTTCCTTCGGATCAGTGCAGTGCGCCAGCCGAAGCAGCCACTGGAGGGTGAACCAACGGAAAAGGAAGACCTTTCTCTCTGTCTCTCTCACTGTCCACTCTGCCTGTCAAAAATTAAATAAAAAATTAAAAAAAAAGATTACTCAAAAACAATGAGACGCAAATTCATAAGCTAAAGAATGAACGCTAAAGAATGAGTTAGGCCAGCGCCGGGGCTCACTTGGCTAGTCCTCCGCCTGCTCTGGCGCCCCGGGTCCTAGTCACGGTTGGAGCGCCAGATTCTGTCCCAGTTGCTCCTCTTCCAGTCCAGCTGGAAAGGCAGTGGAGGATGGCCCAGTTCCTTGGGCCCTGCACCCACATGGGAGACCAGGAGGAAGCACCTGGCTCCTGGCTCGGATTGGCACAGTGTGCCAGCCATAGCAGCCATTTGGGGAGTGAACCAACAAAAGGAAGACCTTTCTCTTTGTCTCTCTCTCTCACTGTCAAAAAAAAAAAAAAGAATGGGTTAAAGAATGTCATGTCCATACATGACATGGCTGAATAAAAATTTTGCTGGGAATTAGAGACACAGAAGAGAAATCAAACTGAAATATTAGAAAATGAAGAATTCAATATGTCAAATAAAAAGTACATTGAAAAGTTTTAAGACTTAAGATGTGGTGAGGCAGAAGAAAGAACATCCAAGCCAGGTGATAAATCTTAGGAAATATCTCAGTCATACGAAAAAAAAAAATTGAAAATAATGTTCAAGATTTATGGGATACCAGCCGGCGCCGCGGCTCACTAGGCTAATCCTCCGCCTAGCGGCGCCGGCACACCAGGTTCTAGTCCTGGTTGGGGTGCCGGATTCTGTCCCGGTTGCCCCTCTTCCAGGCCAGCTCTCTGCTGTGGCCAGGGAATGCAGTGGAGGATGGCCCAGGTGCTTGGGTCCTGCACCCCATGGGAGACCAGGAAAAGCACCTGGCTCCTGGCTCCTGCCATCGGATCAGCGCGGTGCGCCGGCCGCAGCGCGCCGGCCGTGGCAGCCATTGGAGGGTGAACCAACGGCAAAGGAAGACCTTTCTCTCTGTCTCTCTTTCTCACTGTCCACTCTGCCTGTCAAAAAATAATAAAAAATAAAAAAAATTTAAAAAAAAAAGATTTATGGGATACCATCAAACAACCTAACATACATGTCCTAGGAGTTTCTGAAGATTAGAAGACCTAATACCACAGAAGTTCCCCAATTTAGAGAAAGATGGAGACATTCAAGTACAGGAAACACACACAGAACTCCTAACAGAAACGATAAGGAAAGATCTTCACTATGACACAGGATAGTCAAACTATCAAAAGTAAAGATTCTAAACTGTGCATGAGAGAAACACCAGATTACCTTCAAAGGATCTGCAATTAGACTGACAGATGATTTCTCATCAAAAACTCTACAGGGTAGGAGAGAATAGAGAGACACAGTCCAAGTCCTAAAAGAAAAAAACTATCAACCCAGAATGCTGTACCCAGCAAAGCTCTCATTTACAAATGGAGGTGAAATAAAGACCTTCCAAAACAAACAGAAATTTAAAAAAGTGTCACCATTCATTCACCCTTACAAATGATACTTGAGCATGTGCTAAACACATAAACAAAGAAAGTCATCATCATGAAAGAATCTGAAAGGCAGAAAATCTTGAAGTAAAAGTACAAAAGAAATCCAAAGCAAACAATAGGAATATTTATGGGAAAATGGAAGGACAAATCATTACCTATCAATAATAACCGTGAATGTAAATGGACTAAATTCTCCAATTCAAAGATACAGACTTACTGAATGGATTAAAAAACAAGAGCCATCTATTTGCTGCCGGCAATAAAAAACGTTTCACCAACAAAGATACACACAGACAGAAAGTGAAAGGATGGAAAAACACATTCCATGCTAATGGAAAGCAAAAACCAGCAGGAGTAGCCATCCTGATATCAGACAAAAATAGAATTTAACACAAAAAAATATTTAAAAAGACAAAGAAGGTCATTATGTAATGATTAAGGAATCAATTCAACAGGAAGACATGACCACAGTAAATGTGTATGACCTAATGCCAGGGTACATGGTTATTTTAAACAAATGTTAATGGATCTAAAGGAAGACACAGACTCCAATACAATAATAATGGGGGACTTCAACACTCCACTTTCATCAAAGGAGAGATCAATTATACAGAAAACCAGAGCTAATCAAAACTATGAACCAAATGGATGTAACTGATATCTACAAAATATTTCATCCCACAGCAGAAGAACACACATTCTTTTCATCAGTACATGTAACTTTTCTAGGATAGATTCTATACTAGGCCATAAGGCAACTCACAATAAATTAAAAAAAAGAAATCATTAGATACATCTTTTCTGATTAAAATGTAATGAAGCTGGAAATTAACAACTAAAGAAATCCTAGAAAATATGTAAACACCTGGAGACTGAACAACATAATCCTAAATGAAAGAAATCAAAAGGGGAATCAAAAAGTTCCTAGAAATGAAGGAAGATGACAAAACAACCTATCCAAAGGGATATACAGGAAAAGTTAGAAGGGACGTTTATAGTAATTAGTATATATATCAAGAAATTGGAAAGGCATCAAATAAATCATATAACAATGCATCCAAAGGACTTGGAAAAACAACAAACAAACCCAAAATTAGTAGAAGGAAAGAAATCATTAAAATTTGAGAATAAACAAAATTGAGGCCAAAAAAAAAAAGATAAAAAAGATCAGTAAAATGAAGAGTTGGTTTCAGGAAAAAATAAACAAAACTGATGCACCAATACACCATTGGCACAACTAACCAAAAAAAGGGGAGGGAGTTGGCCGGCACCATGGCTCAATAGGCTAATCCTCCACCTAGTGGCGCTGGCACACTGGGTTCTAGTCCCGGTTGGGGCACCGGATACTATCCCGGTTGCCCCTCTTCCAGGCCAGCTCTCTGCTGTAGCCCAGGAGTGCAGAGGAGGATGGCCCAAGTGCTTGGGCCCTGCACCCCATGGGAGACCAGGAGAAGCACCTGGCTCCTGCCTTCGGATCAGCGCGGTGTGCCAGCCACAGCGCGCCGGCCATTGGAGGGTGAACCAACGGCAAAAGGAAGACCTTTCTCTTTGTCTCTCTCTCACTGTCCATTCTGCCTGTAAAATAAAAAGGGGGGAGGGAGGAGTAGGAAGAGAAGATCCAAATTAATAAAATCAGGATAAAAAAGACGATGTTACAATGGTTATGACAGAAATAATAAGAATCACGAGGCATTACTACAAATGGTTATAGGTCAACAAATTGTAAAATCTAGAAGAAATGGATAGATTTTTAGACACAAACAATCTACTAAAATTGAGTCATGAAGACACAGAAAACCTAAACAGACCAATAACCAAGATGGAGATCAAATCAGTAATAAAAACCCTCCCAACAACAAAGTCCAGGACAGGATGGGTTCACTGTTATATTCTACCAAACTTATAAAGAACTAATCTTGGGGCAGTTCCAAGATGGTGGAGCAGGGAGAGAGCTTACAGCTCTAGTCCAAGAAAAGATAGTTTTAAAAAAGTAGAGAGAGTGTAGTCTCAGGGAAGAGTTAGGGAGAAAATGGCAGAGGAAACTACCAAAATTAGAGGGACATGGTGGACCTACATGGAGAGTGTGAACACCCACAACTTGGGACTCCAGGAGCTGAGAGCCTACACATCAGCGTTGGAAAATAAGGTGAGACCAGACCACAGCAGCCAAGCCACTGGCAATAAAGCTACAGGAGGAACCTAGGGGGAACCCAGCCTGGAGCCCTGTGGGGGATAGTGTACCTGCCAAACTAGAGGAGGAAAAAAAAAAGGACAGGACAGACACATTTCTCTCTCCCTGATCACGTTACAACGGCATCCTATAACAAGCCAATAGAGCAGGTGCTATTTTGGATATATGTAACAGCTGTGCCAGCTTGTGTCTGTGCCCAGCAACCAGCCAAGTGGAGACTCCTAACTAGTGGGGAGAACTAAGAGGGGACCAGGAGCTTATCATTGTGTGAGGCTACTGTACTGGGACTGTGAAAAAAAATGAGGGTGTGTGGGAAGACTCATGGTGTGGCTGGGACACTGGGCAGTCATAGTGGGAGACTCTACAGGTTCAAGGCTTACTGGTTACCTGGTGAGAGCCATTGCTGGAGAACCTGAACTTACACTGAGGACTGCACAGATTCTTTGTGTGGTCGTTGGGACAGAGTGGACAAATATTATACACACTGGGGTTGGTACTCAGGCATTGGACTCCTTTGAGGAGAGGAGCTCAGCTGAGCAGAATAAATTTCTCTTCTGATTAAAAGAGAGAGAGAGAGAGAGAGAGAGAGAAGATTAACCACACGAAACCTGGGTATATCACCTTACACCTTAGGCATGTCCTTAACCCTGGGGAACTGAACAGAGCTCCCTGGCCACACCCACTACAAGTCTCTAGATATTCACTGAAAGCAGACATTCCACTTATCTACAGAGTCCTAATACAAAGATGAAAACCACCACAGCAAAAAGAAAAGAAAAGAAAAGAAAAGAAAAGAAAAGAAAAGAAAAGAAAAGAAAAGAAAAGAAAAGGAAAGGAAAGGAAAGGAAAGGAAAGGAAAGGAAAGGAAAGGAAAGGAAAGGAAAGGAAGAAAGGAAGAAAGGAAGAAAGGAAGAAAGGAAGAAAGGAAGGAAGGAAGAAAGAAAGGAAGAAAGGAAGAAAGGAAGAAAGAAAGCAAGCCACCACAGAAAAAGGAGGAGGAGGAAAGGAGAAGGGAGAAGGGAAGGGGGAGGGGAGTGGGGGGGGAGGAGGAAGAGGAAGAAGAAGAAGAAGAAGAAACCAACAAGTGTCCACAAAAATGTCAAACAAACACACCATTTCAAGAAAGAAGAATAAGGAAGATGCCCCCAAAAGAACACAACACTTCAACTAGACTGTGAAGACAATGAGTTGGAAGAAATGCAAGCAATTGAATTAAAAAAACTGATAAGATTACATAGAGGCTGGCGCCGCGGTTCACTAGGCTAATCCTCTGCCTGTGGCGCCAGCACCCCAGGTTCTAGTCCTGGTTGGGGTGCAGGATTCTGTCCCTCTTGCTCCTCTTTCAGTCCAGCTCTCTGCTGTGGCCTGAGAAGGCAGTGGAAGATTGCCCAAGTGCTTGGGCCCTGCACCTGCATGGGAGACCAGGAGGAAGCACCTAGCTCTTGGCTTTGGACCAGTGCGTTCGCCACGCGTAGCAGCCATTTGGGAGGTGAACCAACAGAAGGAAGACCTTTCTTTCTGTCTCTCTCTCTCTCTCACTGTCTAACTCTCTCTGCCTGTCAAAAAAAAAAAAAAAAAAAAAAGATTATATAGAAGTAATCAAAAGCAAATGCATGAACTACTGAAATCAATACAAGACACGAGAGAAAATTTCTCCCATGAAACTGAGAGCTTAAAGAAAAATCAAAATGAAATTAAGGAGGCCAGCACTGTGGTGTAGCGGGTAAAGCCAGCACTTGCAGTGCCAGGATCCCTTACAGGCACTAGTTTAAGTCCTGGCTGCTCCACTTCCGATCCAGTTCTCTGCTACAGCCTGGGAAAGCAGTAGAAAACGGCTCAGGTCCTTGGGCCCTTGCAGCCACGTGGGAGATCTGGAAGAAGCTCCCGGAATGGTGCAGCTCCAGCCGTTGAGGTCAACTGGGGAGTGAACCATCGGATGGAAGACCTTTCTCTTTTTCTCTCTCTCTCTCTCTCTCTCTCTCTGTAATTCTGCCTTTCAAGAAAATAAAAAAGTCTTAAAAAATGAAATGAAGAATTCAATAGAACAAATAAAAAATACAGTCAAGAGCCTTAACAACAGAATTGGTGAAGCAGAAGAAAGAATACCCAACTTAGGAGACAAAGCACAGGAAATTATATAGTGAAAACAAAGACAAGAAGAGAAAATTAGAAAAAAAAACTGTTAGGAATCTACAAGATACTATAAAACGATTGAACATACAAGTTCTAGGAGTTCCTGAAGGCATGGAAAGAGAGAAAAGATTAGAAGGCCTTTTAGTGAAATAATAACAGAAAACTTCCCTGATTTGGAGAAAGAAAGGAACATTCAAGTTTAGGAAGCACATAAAACTCCCAAAAGACATGACCAAAAAAGATCTTCACCACAACACACTGTTAATCAAACTCACCACAGTAAAACATAAAGAGAAGATCCTAAAATGTGAACGAGAGAAACGCCAGATTACTTTCAGAGGATCTCCAATTAGACTCACAGCAGACTTCTCATTGGAAACCTTACAGGCTCAGAGAGAAGGTAAGATATAGTGCAAGTCTTAAGAGAAAAAAACTGTCAACCCAGAATATTATACCCTGCAAAGCTCTCATTTATGAATGAAGGTGAAATAAAGACCTTGTATAACAAACAGAAATTGAAAGAATTTGTCACCACCAGCCCAGTCCATGCTTAAGGATGAGTTATACACAGAAATACAGAAACATGGTCATCACTACAAAAGAAGGTAAAGGAAGAAAATCTCTCAGTAAAAGTTTAAAGGAAATTCGACGTAAAAAATAGGAAAATTTTTGGAAAAATGACAGGGCAAAGTCGTTACTTATCAACAGTCACCTTGAATGTAAATGGCCTCAACTCTCCAGTTAAAAGACACAGACTGAATGAATTAAAAAACAAAACCCACCTATTTGCTGCCTATAAGAAACACATCACACCAACAAATATGCACACAGACTGAAAGTGAAAGTATGGGAAAAGATAGTCCATGCCAACAGAAAGCAAAAAAGAGCTGGTTTAGCCATCCTAATATCAGACAAAATAGACTTCAACACAAAACCTGTAAAAAGAGACAAAGAATGGCACTATGTAATGATTAAGAGACCCATTCAACAGGAAGAATGTAACTATTATAAATGTATATGCACCTAATTACAGGCACCTGGCTATTTAAAAGAAATGTTGAGGGATCTAAAAGGAGACTTAGACTTCAATACTCCACTTTCAGCAATGGATAGATCAACCAGACAGAAAATCTACAAGGAAACAGCAGTTAATCGACACTATAGACCAAATGGACCTAACAGATATCTACAGAACTTTTCATTCTACAGATGCAGAATACAAATTCTTCTCAGCAGTGCATGAAACTTTCTCTAGGACTGACCACATGCTAGGTCAAAAAGCAAGTCTCTGCAAATTAAAAAAAAAAAAATCTAAATCATACCATGCATTTTCTCAGACCACAATGGAATGAAACTGGAAATCAGCAACTCAGAAATCTCTAGAATATATGCAAATACATGAAGACTGAACATGCTCATGAACGAACAGTGGGTCACAGAAGAAATCAAAAGAGAAATCAAAAACTTTCTGGAAACAAATGAAGATGACAATACAACATATCAAAACTTATGGGATACAGCAAAAGCAGTGTTAAGAGGAAAGTTTATAGCAATAGGTGCCTACACCAAGAAATTGGAAAGGCACCAAATAAATGAGTTATCAATGACTCTCAAGAATCTAGAAAATACAACCATAAACCAAACCCCAAAATACAAGGGGCTGGCACTATGGCGTAGTGGGTAAAGCTGCCATCTGCAGTGCCAGTCAACACCAGTTTGAGTTCCAGCTGTTCCATTTTCCGATGCAACTCTCTGCTATCACCTGGGAAAGCAGTAGAAGATGGCCCAAATCCTTGGGCCCCTACACCTGTATGGGAGACCAAGAAGAGGCTCCTGGCTCTGGATAGGTTCAGCTCTGGCCATTGTGGCCAATTAGGGAGTGAACCAGTGGACAGAAGACCTCCCTCTCTCTCTTTCTTATTCTCTCTCTCTCTCTGACTCTCCTCTCTGTGTGTAAATCTGACCTTCAAATAAATAAATCTTTTAAAAAAATACAAAAGATCAGCCAAAGAACTGGTTTTTTGAAAAAAATAAGCAAAACTGATACATCATTGGCCCAACTAACCAAAAAAAAGGAGAAGACCCAAATCAATAAAATCCGAGATGAAAAAAGAAATGTAACAACAGACACCACAGAAATAAAAATCATCATCGAAATTACTACAAAGAGTCCTATGCAACAAACTGAGAAACCTAAAAGAAATGGATAAATTTCTGGAAAAATACAACCTACCTAAATTGAGCCAGGAAGACACAGAAAACCTAAACAGATCCATAAGAAGACGGAAATTGAATGAGTAATAAAGGCCCTTCCAACAAAGAAAAGCCCAGGACCAGATAGCTTCCCTGTTGAATTCTACCAGACATTTAAAGAAGAACTAACTCCAATTCTAATCAAGTTACTCAAGACACTGAAAGAAGGGCAATCCTCCCAAATTCTTTCTACAAAGCCAGCATCACCTTAATTCCTAAACCTGAAAAAGATGCAACAGAGAAAGAGAATTACACACCAATTTCCCTCTTGAACATAGATGCAAAAATCCTCAACAAAATTCTAGCCAATCCAATCTAACAACACATAAGATCACCCACCCAGACCAAGTGGGATTTATACCTGGTATGAATGAATGGCTCAACATTCACAAATCAATCAATGTGGCATATCACACTGAGAAACTGCTGAACAAAAACCATATGATTAGCTCAATAGATGCAGAAAAAGCATTTGATAAAATATAACACCTTTTCAATTAGGGTACATTCCTCAATATAATCAAGGCAATTTATGACAAATCCACAGCCAGAGTCCTATTGAATGGAGGAAAGTTGGAAACATTCCTGAGACCTGGTACAGACAAGGATACTCACTCTCACCATTGCTATTCAATAGTCCTGGAAGTTTTACCCACAGCTATTAGGCAAGAAAAAGAAATCAAAGGGATACAAACTGGGAAGGAGGAAGTCAAACTATACTACTTGCAGATGACATGATTATATATATGGGATCCAAAAGACTCCACCAAGAGACAATTGGAACTTGGAGAAGTTTGGTAAAGTGGCAGGATATAAAATCATAACACAAAAACCAACAGCCTTTGTATACACAGACAATGTCAAGGCTGGGATGAACTTCTAAGAGCAATCCTCATTCACAAGAGCTACAAAAAAAAAAAAAATCAAAAACCTTGATATAAATTTAACCAAGAATGGCAAAGATCTCTACAATGAGAATTACAAAACATTAAAGAAAGAAACAGAAGATACCAAAAAATGGGAAAATCTCCAATGTTCATGGATTCAAAGAATCAATATTATCAAAATGTCTATTCTCCTGAAAGCAGACTCATGTGATATTAATCAAAATACCAAAGAAATTCACCACAGATAGAAAAAATGATGCTGAAATTCATATGGAAACAAAGGAGCCGGCACCATGGCTCACTATGCTAATCCTCCGCCTTGTGGCGCCGGCACACCGGGTTCTAGTCCCGGTCGGGGTGCCGGATTCTGTCCCGGTTGCCCCTCTTCCAGGCCAGCTCTCTGCTGTAGCCAGGGAGTGCAGTGAAGGATGGCCCAAGTGCTTGGGCCCTGCACCCCATGGGAGACCAGGAGAAGCACCTGGCTCCTGCCTTCGGATCAGCGCGGTGCGCCGGCCGCAGTGCGCTGGCCGCGGCGACCATTGGAGGGTGAACCAACGGCAAAGGAAGACCTTTCTCTCTGTCTCTCTCTCTCACTGTCCACTCTGCCTGTCAAAAAATAAAAAATAAATTTAAAAAAAAAAAAGAAACAAAGGAGACCTAGAATAGCTAAAGCAATCTTATACAACAAAAACAAAAGCCATAGGCATCACAGTACCAGATTTCAAGACATAATAAAAGGCAGTTATAATCAAAACAGCCCAGTATTGGTATAAAAACAGGTGGATAGACCAATGGAACATAATAGAAATGCCAGAAATCAATCCAAGCTTCCACAATCAACTTATATTTGACGAAGGAGCTAAAACCAATCCCTGGAGCAAATGGTGCTGGGAAAGCTTGATTTCCACATGCAGAAGTATGAAACAAGACCTCTACCTTACACCTTACACAAAATTCCATACAAAGTGGATTAAAGACCTAAATCTACAACCTGACACCATCAAATTATTAGAGAACACTGGGGAAACCCTGCAAGATATTGGCACAGGAAAAGAGTTGCAAGAAAAGACCCCAGAGGCACAGGCAATCAAAGCCAAAATTAATGCATGAGATCACATCACATTGAGAAGCTTCTGTACTGCAAATGAAACACTCAGGAAAGTAAAGAGGCAACCGACACAATGGGAGAAACTACTGCAACCTATGCAACTGATAAAGGATTAATAACTAGAATCTACAAAGAGATCAAGAAACCCCACAACAATAAAACAAACAACTCAGTTAAGAGATGGGCCAAGAACTTAAAGAGACTTTTTTTCAAAAGAGGAAATTCAAATGGCCAACAGATACATGAAAAAAAATGTTCAGGATCACTAGCTGTCAGGGAAATGCAAACCAAAACCACAATAAGGTTTCACCCCAGTTAGAATGACTTTCATACAGAAATCAACAAACAAAACAGATACTGGTGAGGATGTGAGGGGAAAGGTATCCTAATCCACTGTTGGTGGGAATGTAAACTGGTAAAGCCACTATGGAAGACAGTATGGAGATACCTCAAAAATCTGAATATAGACCTACCCTATGACCCAGCCACCTCACTCCTGGGAATTTATCCAAGGGAAATGAAATCAGTAAACAAATGAGCTATCTGCACCTCTATGTTTATTGCAGCTCAATTCACAATAGCTAAGACATGGAATAAACCTAAATGCCCATTAACTGAAGACTGGATAAAGAAATGATGGAATGTGTACACTATACAGTGGTAAAAAAAAATGAAATCGGTCATTTGCAACAAAATAGGTGAATCTGGGAAAAATCATAATTAGTGAAGTAATCCTATCCCAAAGGGACAAATACCATATATTCTTCCTGATCTTTGAGAACTAATAGAGCACCTGAAACGAAAACTGTAGAAGGGAAACTGACACTTCAAAAAGGGATGACTTGAGCTGCCATTATCTTTACTGTTGAGGAGCAGTTTCGTTTTCTTTGTTTTTTCATCTTCTTCTTCTTGATACTATTTATTGAACTCTTTATTTAACATAGAGCTAATCATATGTGTATAAAGTCAACAAAACAGATCTGAATAAAAAATAAGAGTGGGAATAAGAGAGGGAAGGAGAAGTTTGTAACTGTAAAGCTGTATAATTCTGCATACATTCCTACGGACTTACTTCTAAGAGTACAGTTTAAAAACTTGTCATGGGACTCCAAATCCCATTAAACTTAGGGGTAAAAATCCAAAAATCTAAACAATCAATGCTGGTGGGGAATCTGGGGGAAAGGTGCCCTAAAACACTGTTGGTGGAAACATAACCTAGTACAACCATTAGGAAGACAGTATGGAGATTCCTCAGAAATCTGAAAAAGGATGTACCATTTGAACCAGGCATCCCAATCCTGAGAATTTACCCTAATGAAATGAAATCAGCATATGAAAGAGTGATCTGGACCCCCACGTTTATTGCAGCTCAATTCACAATAGGTAAGATACGGAATCAACCCAGATGTCCATCAACTGATAACTAGACAAAGAAGATGTGGTATACATACACTATGGAATACTACTCAGCCATAAAAAAATGAAAGCCTGTCTTTTGCAACAAAATGGATTTAACTGGAAGCCTTATGTTTAGTGAAATAAACCAAATCCAAAAAGACTAATATCAAATGTTTTTCTGGTACATGACAGTTAATATTTTCTCAATTTAATTACCATCAAGTCCTGTCAATCTACTCTTAAATTATGTCTTAAATCTCTTCTTTTCCACAATTCTATTGCTATAACTTAATCTAGCACTGGCTGTTTATCTCCTATGTCATTATTGGATGACAACTTGGTCCCTTAAGGTATCAAGCTGTTCCTTTCCTCCTCACTACATATGGCATAAATGCTTTACTTGAAAAGTACTTTTCCAACCCTGCTGTCATAGCAAATTATTAAAGTTATAATGCACTGTGATTTGTGCCTCCTTGTGGTCTTTTGTATAGAAGATTGTTTATTTACATCTGTATTTTCCTTTTAATCAAGAATTAAATGATGGCACCTTGTAGCCTCAGGATGTGTCAAAGCAACTGGCAACAAAGGATGAGCTTAATAAAGATTTACCAAAGGAATCCACTTTGGTTTTGCATTTCAATATTAAGTTTCTAATTGCCTTTTAACAGATTTATATGATATGATAAGCAGAATATTGGTTTCCCAAAGATGTCCACGTCTTATTGACATAACCTGTAAATATGCTATCTCACACGCAAGAGAAATTAAGATTATACATGGAATTAAGGTTGCCAGTCAGTTAAATTTGTGCTGCCTGCTACACTAAGCATCTCAATCTAGGGGCCAGCGCTGTGGGGCAGTAGGCTAAGCCTCCACCTGTGGGGCCAGCATCCCTTGTTGAGTGCCAGTTCATGTCATAGCAGCTCCTCTTCTGATCCATCTATCTGCTACGGCCTGGTAAAGCACAGAAGATGGCCCAGGCTTGCACCCATGTGTGAAACCCAGAGGATGCTCTTGGCTCCTGGCTCCTGACTTCAGATTGGTTTAGCTCTGGCCATTGAGGCTATTTGGGGAGTGAAACAGCAGATGGAAAACCTTTCTCTCTGTCTGTCTGTAACTCTCTCTCAAAAAATTAATAAAATGTAGTGTAGCGGATTTAGTTGCTGCCTACAGTGCTGGCATCGCATTAGGGTGCCAGTTCAAGTCCCAGCTGCTCCACTTCCAATCCAGCTCTGTGCTAATGTGCCTGGGAAAGTAGAAGACAGGACAGGTACTTGGGCCCCTGTACTTACGTGGGAGACCTGGAAGAAGCTCCTGGCTCCTGGCTTTGGTCCAGCTCAGCCCTGGCTGTTGTAGCCATTTAGAAAGTGAACCAGTGGGTGGAAAATCTGTCTCCCCTTATCTCTCTAATTCTGCCTTTCAAATAAATAAATAAATCTTTTTTAAAAACTCAGCTGTGGTAAGAAACAATCGATTTTTATTCTGTTCATAAGTAGAAAGTGCAGGGTTATGTACAAAACAAAAGAATATATACAGGTGGTTTCCTTTTTAAAATTATATAGGATGGAGCTGGTGTTGTGATGCAGTGAGTTAAGGTGCTGCCAAAATGCCAGTAACCCATATCAGAACTCCACTTCTTATCGTTCTAATCGAGCTGCAGTCATTTGAGTAATATCTCTCTCTCTCTCTCCTTCTCCCTCTCCCTCTCTTCTCTCTCTCTCTCTCTCTCTCCAAAATGCCAGCAACCCATATCAGAGCTCCACTTCTTATCGAGCTGTGGTCATTTGAGTAATATCTCTCTCTCTCTCTCTCTCTCTCTCTCTCTCTCTCTCTCTCCTTTCCAAATAAATTAAATAAATCTGAAAGAAGAAAAATTCCTCTTAGGATGCCCTTATCCCAAACTGTAGTACCAGGTTCAACTTCTAGCTCCACTTCCAATTCCAGCTTCCTGCTACTAATGTGCACTCTGGGAATCGCAGGTGAAGGCTCAAAGTATTTAGGCCCCTGTCACCACAGGAGAAGCCTGTATTGAGTTCTAGGCTCCTGGCTTTGTCATGGCCCAGCATCAGCTGTTGCAGGCATTGAGAAGTAAACCAGTGGATTAAAGATCTCTGCCCCTCTGGCTCTAGCTGACTGCCTTTTATAGAGGTAGAAAAGAGTTTTTTAATATTTTTTTTAAAAAATCCTTCCATCTCCCCTCACTCAAGGTATTTCCTATTCACCATCCTTTATTTTCACTATTTAACACTAATTTATTGTCTTTCTCTCCACAACCCCCCATCAGATGAAGTATTTCTTAAATAAACTTTATTTTGGAGTAATTTCAGGTTTTCGGAAAAGTTGCAAAGAGAATATAGTGAAATCCTGTACTTTCACTTATTTTCTTTTAATATTAAATACATTTGTCAAAATTAAGAAATTAATATTTAATATATTATTAACTAAAGCCTGAATGTATTCAGATTTCACCAATTTTTCCATGTACATCACTTTTCTGTTCCAGGATGCCACATTACATTTGGTCATCATGTCTCCGTAGGTTCCTCTGGTCTGTATTAGTTACTCACTGTTTCTTTACTTTTCATATCCTCAATAGCTTTGAAGACACTGTTCAGGTATTTTATTGTATGTCCTTCATTTAGAAACTGTCTAATGTTTTTCTCATGGTAAGACTGGGGTTACAGGTTTTGTGTAAGAATTCCCCAGTAATGGCCCTCTTAATGCATTTATCAGGAGATACATGGTACAAAGATGACTTATCACTGGCAAAGTTAACTTAGATCACTCCTTTAGGTATTGTCTGTCAGATCTCTCCACTATTTTTCTAGTGATTATTTTTTAAAAGTTACTGTTTCCACCTTTCCATACTTTATTCTCTGTGAGTCACTGAATTGAGCAAAGAACTAGAGAAAGAAAAAGGTACACTTGCATGACTTTCCAGATTTGATGTGGTTCCTTTTGGTCTGTTAACCGCCCAGCAGAGGATATTTCTCAGACACCCATGTCTGCCCATTGATGTCCCTGTTGTGCACCATGTAAAAGACTGCAGGAGTTGAACATACAGGGAGCCCTCGGTGGCAATTCTTGAACAACACTTTGTCATAGTAGCATATACCATTTCCCACATGTTAAGGGATTTTCACAAGGGAAGAGAACTTGGCTTGCAGTGTTCTTCACTGTTCTTTCACTCTCATTACCATCCCTTCCTTTCTCCAGTAATGATAAAAACTCAGAGGAAATCACAAATAGATCCTAAAAAGGAAGACCAGCCCTATAATTAAATGAAATCTACTCTGTCACTCTGCCTTTCACTTATATAACTGAAATAAATATTTTTAAAAAATAAATCCAGATTTTTCAAGTAGAGAAGGACAATCTCCAGATTAGAAGAGGGTCAATCTGGTATGTCAGAGGCTAACCAAGAACCTAGGCTTGATGTCTGAGTATTACCTTTCCTTTACAAACCTCTCACTTGATTACCATCTCCACCAATGCCAACAACCAAATGTGTGTTATTAGACAATGCCCCTTCAAAAGTGGGCAAAAAATCTCAGTTCACCTAAAATTAACAAGTGTTCTGGGTTTTATTGGTGGTGAGAGAAGGTTCAAGAAAAAAACAACAATTTTTTTTGTCTATTTTGTACACGGCTATGTCCCCAGGGCCTGTAATAGATAGCAGACACTCATAAACATTCACTGAAAAAATCAATAAATCAGAATATAGTGCATAAAAATCAAACTTACTTCTATATAAAAAAATCTTGAAAAGAAATTTAATCTGGGGCCAGCACTGTAGCCCAATGGGAAGTAGCCCAACCTGTAGTGCCAGCATCCCATTCGGGTGCCAGTTCGAGACCCAGCTGCTCCACTTCCAATCCAGCTCCCTGCTAATGCACCAGGGAAAACAGCAAAAGATGGCCCAAGTGCGTGAGTCCCTGCACCCACGTGGGAGACATGTATGAAGCTCTTGACTCCTGGCTTTGGCCTAGCCCCCTGGCCAATGCAGCAATCTGGGGAGTGAACCAGCTGATGGAAGATATCTCTCTCTGTAATTCTTCCTTTCAAATAAATAAACAAAATCTTTAAAAAAGAAAAAAAAAGAAGTGTAATTTTTTGTCATCCTCAAATATAGATTTCTTTATCCTACAGAATGAATTTGTCCTATTCAGGAATTTATACTAGGGCAAATTCCATTTTCATCTGATTTCCAACTTTATTATTTTTTAATCTAATAAGGATATAAAGTCTTTCTATTTAGCAGTTATCCATGATTTCTAAAGAACTATAACACCACTATTCAATGTGTATATCTACTTTTTATGCTTACTCTTTTATAGCAAAAAATGACAATGATTTTCTAAGATGAAGCATCCATTGATAAAAATTCCTTGTAAGAAATTATCAGTTAGTAGCTGGCGCCGCGACTCACTAGGCTAATCCTCTGCCTTGCGGCGCCGGCACATCAGGTTCTAGTCCCGGTCAGGGCGCCGGATTCTGTCCCGGTTGCCCCTCTTCCAGGCCAGCTCTCTGCTGTGGCCCGGGAGTGCAGTGAAGGATGGCCCAAGTGCTTGGGCCCTGCACCCCATGGGAGACCAGGATAAGTACCTGGCTCCTGCCATCGGATCAGCGCGGTGCACCAGCCGCAGCACGCCAGCCACGGCGGCCACTGGAGGGTGAACCAACGGCAAAGGAAGACCTTTCTCTCTGTCTCTCTCTCTCACTGTCCACTCTGCCTGTCAAAAAAGAAAAAAAGAAAAAAAAGAAAGAAATTATCAGTTAGTGATCATGATGGTAACCATGGTGAGTGTTGGTGTATGGAAGACTAAATAACAAACTCATACTCTTGCATATGAGGGAGGAGAAGGTAGAGGCTCAGACTCCCAGGTCTGAGAGAAAAGGGAACTAAGAGTCTGGACTCCTGACATCACAGAAAGGGGGCAGGGCTGAGATCTTCCACTCATGAATCTGAGGGTGGAAGCAGCTGAGAGTTTAACTTCTGGTTCTGACAGGAGGAAGGAAAAGAGTGCCCATGCTCCTAGCTCTGAGGGAGTGACAAAAGGTACTAGCATCCCAAAATCTCAGATATAACCCTGTCAGGTCACAGGAACTCCAACTCCCAGAATCCTCCGAGTGTAATCAACAACCAGTTCTCCAGTCTTTTGCCCCAGTAATGATGAGGGTTATAGTATCTTGGGCTCCCAGCCATTTGGGAACCTTGGATTATTGGGTGGTGCAAATGGTACCCGAGTTCCGGGTTCTGTGTGCTGGAGAATTTGAAGTTACTTAATGAGCGTTCAGCACAGAGAGACAGTGTTGAGAACTAAAAGGGTGTCAGTGGGGAGGGGAAGAGGATAGGGGCCCAGAAGTTGAGAATCTTATCATGGGACTCTTGACTACTACAGTATTTGCAGCATCTGATATAAGATGCATGTTGGTGTGAATGCTTAACAAATTATCACCTGAACAAAAAAAAAGTTATTTTAAGAAATGATTAGGGCAAAACTATCAAGATCATCAAATACAAAGAAAAAACTCTGAGAAGCTGTTACAGCCTAAGAAGCCACCTAAGAAGGCACAACAGTTAAATGCAATGTAGTAATAGTGATGGGATCCTGGAACAATAAAAAGGACATTAAGTAGAAACAAAGAAAATCCAAACTTTGGTTAACAATAGTATATCAAACTTCAACAAATGTACTACACTGTTGTTAAGATGTTAATAGGGGAATCTTTGAATAAGACTATCTAAAAACTCCTTGTACTAGAGCTCTATAATTTTTCTATAAACTCTAAAACTGTTCTAAAAAATGAAGTCTATTAAAAGGTTGTTGGTTAGATAGGTTAACTGCCCAGTAAACATGATACTCCCCTTAGTGAAAATCTAAGCAAATCAATATTATCTTCAAAATTTATAATTACTCCGAGTATAGCAGATATTATTAGCAACCCAGTAACAAAAAAATAAAAGCTGCCTTCACACAATTAACAGTTCTGGCTCAGCAAGAGAACTAGTAAAATAAGGATATCATAATTAGAGACAGATGCTGTGGTGCGGCAGGTTGTAAGGCCTCTGTCTGGGGTGACAACATCCCATATGAGAGTGCTCATTTGAGCGCTTGCTACTCTGCTTCTGATCCAGCTGTCTGCTAATGTGCCTACAAAGCAGAGGATGATGGCTCCAGTACTAGAGCTCCTGCCACCCAGGTGGAAGACCTGGATGGAGTTACAAGCTCCTGGCTTCAGCCTGGCCCAGCCCAGGTTGCAGCCATTTAGGGAGTGAACCAGCAGACAGAAAATCTAATCTGTGAGCTCACTCTCTCTTTCTCTATCTCTCCCTCTCTCTGTAGCTCTGCCTTTCAAATACCTACATAAACCTTTTTTTGTAAATATGCATTTTTAATCTACTTCTTGAAGATTCTTCATATGTACTTACATCAAAATAAATTTATCTTTTAATTCCATTTTTCATGAAAAAAGTACTCCCATATGCCTATTTTAATCATATAAACTTTTATTTTTATGAAATGAGTAGGTTAAAAAAAAAGCTGAAATTTCTCTAAGCCAAAGCCCTACTTATAGAAAGGTGGAGAAGGGGATTCTTCCCACAAAACCCTGTCTGACAGAACATCTAAAACTACTGCAGCTTATTTAGTATCCATGGCTTTGTGAATATTTATAAAAGGATTTGCTTTTCCAAGTTCCAAATGTAATTCTAACTTTACAAAGCAGGCCACAGTTCTGATGAGCTTGTAAGAATGGTAGTTAAAATTTTAAAAGTAATATATTCTATAATGCAATAAAAGCCTTACATACTGTAGGAGTCTAGAGAAAAGAACAAAGATGAAAGCCAATGCAAACTCAAATATATTTTTATATGCCAGTCTTGGGACACTTTTATATAACCACTTAAAATAATGATGCTTAAAATTTTACATAATAGTTAATGATATAATACATGGTTTCACTAATAATATAGCAATGCAAACTAAAGAACAGAAAACATTATTATATAGCAGTAATTCAATTTTTCTCATTTCTAAATTATTTTTCTTCCTAAATAAAATATTTAGAAGAAACTTCAAATTTGATAGAAATTATCACTACATACATAAAAATAAATCAAAAATATAAGGATGTTAATCATAATAGATATTCCAAAAAAATTATCATTTGAAGGGGGAAAATTTCACAAAATATTGGTGAAATTACTTCAATTTCAAAAACATTAAAAACAATCATATATTTAATCTCAACAAGTACTTGACATCCTAACATATATTCCCACAAAATAAAATTATTGGCATCTACCCCAAGTAATAGCCCAAACTGCCAAATATAAATTAACATAGCAGCATTCTATCTATGTTTTTACACACCACCAACACACTTTAGAACTCACTTGGGTAAATATGGATCTTTCCAACAGGAGCAGCAGTTTCTACAAAGTTATTTACCTTGTCCAGGTCTTGCAGTTACAGATGCTCCAGCAGATGGCGGCTCAAATTCCTGTCAATTATAATAGTGTTATTATAGTGACCTATTACAACATGCAATTTTATTATAGTAGTGATACTGGAGTCTTACCTTTGCTTTCTTTGAGTCTGGATCAAACCTTTCAAGAATTAATTTAGCCGTCTTATAAGTTTCTTTTTCCATGACTTCTTCAAGCTACAAACAAATTTTTCCATAAATTATCACATTTTAAAACATACTCTACTTATTTTTATAAGTCCCACTCAAAAAATATTCAAGTACAAGGCTTAAAATAAACAGCATATAAATTATCTAGATATAATTAAAGACTTCCTACATGTAAATAATTAAAATACAGATTCTAAAATGGCTACTAACCTCTAATATGTTACTTGTATTTAACAGCTTTACAGCAAGAAAATACCAAATATTGCTAATTGTTTACATATAATGAGGAGAATAATTACATGCACCAACTTCAATAATGGAATGTGCAAAAATCTATCAGCCATCATTATTGGAAGTTATTAGACATGACAAGCAAATGACAGGCAATTCCTCAGATTTATTTCCTCATAGCACTTAATGCTATTAATTTAAAGAAGGTCGTTAGCCAAGAGCTTTACAAAATAAAATCTCTGTGCCAATTAACTGCTGTCAGCATCGATTTTAGATTATTTATTAACAGAAGCAATTAGCTTGCTGCAAATGTGGGGAAAACTCACTAGCTGGGAGAGCAGCCACGGAATTTTCTCAAATAACTATAAAAACTAGCCCCCCCCCCCAAGTTTTTACTTATACTCAAACAACTTTAGAGAAATAAACTAAACACAGAATTTAAGTAAAAATTTTACTGAGTTATAGCCTTACACTAGGGACTATAATTAAAACACTTCATTATTATAGCATTGTACTTAAAATATAATCAAGTCACTTTACAACTTAATACAGGGGTTTAATTTAAAAAGTAATCACTAGTAAAGCTTCATATTAGTAGTTATGGTGCAACATCAAAAGAAGCTGAACTTCAGTACAAACAGACATAGTTACGAAAAATATATAACATCTAAGATAAAATCCTCTTGAAAAACTGGAACAGGACCTTTTCCTTCTCAGTGACCTCTGGTAGTCAATTAGATTCATTAAATATCATATTCATTCTACAGGGCATTTACTTTAAAAGGCAACCCAGAGCACATTTACTGTGTTAAAAATGTAATTAAAAATATGCTGCCACAAAAGCAGTTACCAGATTCTTCATTAAAAACTCAATTCAATATTTAAGAAGTTATAAATGTTTAAATGAATCATCTACTAACCTTGGTTTGTGAACTAAAATATTTTTCAATTATTTCAATATTATCATAAATTCTCAGAATAAACAAGTTGAATTTTCTGATGTGAAAAAAATATTGCAACACTTTAGAATTGAGAAAAAAATAGAAATGGGCATAAAGGGAGAGTGTCTTAGAATTATATCCAAATCAACATACTCTTTCATGGAACATCAAAGAACCAAATCCCTGATATCTTAAATTAGACATCTGATTTTAGACTAATATTGTGCAACAAAACATTATGTTATGATGGAAATGGCCTGTACAGACATAATAGTAAGCCACTGAGCCAATATGAACACTTAAAATGTTGCTTGAGTGACTGAGGAACTGAATTTGTAATTTCATTTCATTTTAAATAATGTAAATTTAAATAATCACATAGGGTTAGTGGCTACTGATTTGGACAACACAGCTCTAGACTAAGAGCATTTCAGGTTTAAAAGACAGATTAGATACAACTGTGAGCTTTAAAACAATACCCACATGCAAAACCAGAATAATACTAAATCATATGATTGCAATTCTTTCTAGATGATTCAGTTAGGACTAAAATCATTTAAAAATCCTTTTTAAAAGCACTGAAGGATACAAATCTAATCTCCTTTTCTTTTGCATTACTACTAAGAAAAATTTCTCATGATAGCTGAAATTAACACACTTATCCATACATTTCAAGTGAATATTTTAGATAAACGATATGAACAGTGGAAAGAAAATAAATTTGAAACTTTAAAGTCAGAAAAAAATCTGAGTTCAAAGTACATTTCCATTCTTAAAAAGACCACACGCAAGTCTATGTCTCAGTTTCTCCTCCTGTTAAGATAAACACATTAATACTTTCTTCAAAGCAGTGCTGTGCAATTTAAATAATGTAGGAGGAAAGAGTCCACAGCAGAACTAACACAAACATAAATGTCAGTGACACTTCAACTATTCAGAATGAGTCTAAAACAAGCAGTTTTTCTAAATACCCAACATATTAACCTCAAGAAAGGGAAAATGGAATTCTTGGGAATTTCCTAAGTCATAAGCATTGAATATTCAGTAGTATTTTTCAAAATATAATATTTTAAATGGTAACATGACAGTGAATCATTTTTGTGAAATGATTATACTAAAAGTTTCAGGGGCTTTTTTATTTTAAAAGATAGAATATGTGGTTGATTACTGTTAATCAAGATTATTGCAATAATATTATATACTTCAACGGCATAAAAATTATTTCTAAATGATAGAGCCATTTCATCACAGAAAATATTAAAACGGAATCCTAACAAAATTAACGTCAAGAAAATCTTTTAAATATTGAAAGATAATTCTATGCATATTTAATATTAAAATTTCAGAACATTTTTAAAAGCATTAATTTCCCTATCTAATATTAATCTTTAGTTTATGACAAATATTCCAGATAAAGAAAGCTTCTTTCATTTTGCACTGATTTTGGTCAAATCAGGAGTGCAACCAAAAATGTCTTCAATACAAAGGATTATGGAACATGGAACATTACACAAACTCATCCTTTAATAATGATGAAAATATTGTTTGCTTACTATGATTTTGATTTTGCTGTTGAAATTGATAATGCTTTTACTAATTAAGATTTTATATCATTTTTGGATTTCCTATAGAAGTAATTCACAATAGTCATATCTTTTCCTATACTCTGTAGCATATCATTAATATTCAAACATGAGAAAATACCAGCAAATATTATTGGGTAATATAAAAATATAACACTTGAAACTTCTAGGGACGTAAACAGCATTACAGAGAATCACATGCTGAAAATGCCAATTTGTATATTTCTTTGGCTTCCAAAACCTATTTCATGGAATATCATTCATAGGAATTTTTTAAAGTACATTATGCATTGTACATGCATTTATTAATATTTATTTGCAAATACTACTCACAATTAATAAGATCCAAGGCCATAAAAGCACCCTTACAAAATGGCCACAAAAACCACCAAACTGATTAGCTTGTGGTACTTCTCTACATGTTCTTGTCCTGTTTTGTTTCTTTTCTGTCCTGTTCTTAGAAATTAACCTGCAACATTAAACTGCAGCTCAGCATGTCAGTATTTCTTGCTGTGCTTTCAATTGACATTAGTGGATCCCTTTGAACCAATATTATCATTAGTTGATTGTTAAGCTTTAACTCTCAAAGAACTCTATTTTCCTACATGTTTCCAATTTCTTTTATTTTTTTTTTTTTATTTTTATTTTTTTTTATTTTTTTTTTTTTTATTTTTTGTCAGGCAGAGTGGACAGTGAGAGAGAGAGACAGAGAGAAAGGTCTTCCTTTTGCCGTTGGTTCACCCTCCAATGGCCACCGCGGCCGGCGCGCTGCGGCCGGCGCACCGCGCTGATCCGATGGCGGGAGCCAGGAGCCAGGTGCTTTTCCTGGTCTCCCATGGGGTGCAGGGCCCAAGCACCTGGGCCATCCTCCACTGCACTCCCTGGCCACAGCAGAGGGCTGGCCTGGAAGAGGGGCAACCGGGACAGAATCCGGCGCCCCGACCGGGACTAGAACCCGGTGTGCCGGCGCCGCTAGGCGGAGGATTAGCCTAGTGAGCCGCGGCGCCGGCCCTCCAATTTCTTAAATGATTTTTCTCTGAATTCAGAAGAACATAAATTTCCTAAAGAAATGCCAAAAAGAAATTATCACATAGAAACACTATTCTGGGGGCAGCGCTGAGGCGTAGTGGGTAAAGTTGCAGCCTGCAGTGTTGGCATCCTATATTGGCACTGGTTCAAGTCTGAGCTACTCCATTTCTGATCCAGCTCTCTGCTGTGGCCTGGGAAAGCAGTAGAAAATGGCCCAAGTCCTTGAGCCCCCACAACTGAATGAGAGACCCAGAAGAAGCTCCTGGCTCCTGGCTCCTGGCTTTGGATTGGCACATCTCCAGCCATTGTGGCCATCTCCAGAGTGAACAGTAGAAGGATGGAAGACCTCTCTTTCTCTCTGCTTCTTCCTCTCCCTCTCTGTAACTCTGCCTTTCAAATAAAATAATCTTAAAAAAAAGAAAAACAACTACTCTGGAAAAGTATTTTCATGAAGCCACTAAAATAAGTAATCTTGACTCGTGTGTTTTGAGGGACCTCGATTTTGAACTGGTTTGAAGGAATGCTGATAGATGCAGAGGGAATAACTATTGCACAAATTTTTCTATGATTAAAAAACTACTTTTTAAGATTTATTTTTTAAAACACAAAAAATAGCAAAATGTATACATGAAGAAGGGAATTTTTTAGAGAACTAAAGAATAATACCTACCTTTATTTTAATAAATTAGATACTTATATCAAGCTCTTAAAATTTAAAACACTGTTAAAATGCTACCATTAACTTCTTAATCAATAGATAAGTCATATTTATCACAACAAATTACACTATTATAAATTTCTAATCACAACACAAATCTACTTAGATTAAGGATGCATCCCTAAGGAAACTGTCTTTATAAAATAATAAGTAGTAAATATAACATAAAATTTTGCTAATGAAAGAGAAGGGTTGGAACTTGGATTATTTTTTATTTATAAAGTTACTTTTTCTGTAAGCATTTCAACAATAAGAGCATTTTTTAAACTATAAAGCAGTGTTTAAACTTAAATACCAACAAAATGTTTTATGTTTACTCATTTTTTCCTTAAAAATGTGTCATTCTTTGCATCTCACTAATAGCACTGTGCTCCAAAGTGTAAAGCTACTCAAGGCTTGAACCATAAACATTAGAAACTAGCTCCCAGAAACAACAGTATCATAACCAACTACAACCAAGCCAATACAAAGTGCTATTTTTCAATTAACAATGTGAGATACAACCAATTCATTTTTCTTTAGTGACACCGCAAAAGAAATGCCATACTGAACTATTCTGTAATACTGATGCCTCATGAACCGTTTAGATAGAGCTATTGAACGCTGAACTAAATTTCTCAACTTATCATACTTTGTGAAGCATCTTTTATGTTGGGATTCTTTCAAGGAGTATTAAAGAAGTAGAAAATAGTCTGGCTTGCCCTGTGACAGAATTTTCCAAATCTGTTGTTACTCCATGAAGATTTATTCCAATCACATGCTCTTCAAGATTCTGTTTTCTGGGGTGGGCATTTGCCTCAGCTGCTAAGATGCTGCGTGGGCCACCCAAATCCAATATTGGTGTGCGGGGATTTGAGTCCCAGCTCCACTTCACATTTCAGCTTCTTGCTAATGAGCACCCTGGGGAGAAGCAGGTGATGGCTCAAGAACTTTGGTCCCTGTCACCAACATGGGAAATGGAACTGAATTCCAGGCTCCTGGCTTTGGCCTGGTCCAGCCCTGGCTATTGCAGGTATGAACAAAGACAGAAGATCTCTCTCAATCTGTTTCTATGCCTCTGTCTTTCAGATAAATAAAAATAAAATTTTTAAAAATAAAATGTACAATTCAAGGCCGGCGCCGCGGCTCACTAGGCTAATCCTCCGCCTGGCGGCGCCGGCACACAGGGTTCTAGTCCCGGTCGGGGCGCCGGATTCTGTCCCGGTTGCCCCTCTTCCAGGCCAGCCCTCTGCTGTGGCCAGGGAGTGCAGTGGAGGATGGCCCAGGTGCTTGGGCCCTGCACCCCATGGGAGACCAGGAAAAGCACCTGGCTCCTGGCTCCTGCCATCGGATCAGCGCGGTGCGCCGGCCGCAGCGCGCCGGCCGCGGCGGCCATTGGAGGGTGAACCAGCGGCAAAGGAAGACCTTTCTCTCTGTCTCTCTCTCTCACTGTCCACTCTGCCTGTCAAAAAAAAAATAAATAAATAAATAAATAAATAAAATGTACAATTCAATAATTTTTAAAAGATTCTGTTTTCTAGTCATGTGATGCTTCTATAATACTTCTATAATACTCAAACTTCTATAATACTCAAACTATCAGTATCTCCTGGCTTTCAATTTCTGAACTTACAAAACATAGAGAGTGGCAAAACATACAAAATACAATGAGCATATTCTGTTTCAACTGAGGACAATCAAAATAGCCATGCTATTTTGAAAAATACCTCATAAAACACTGAAGAAGTAACAAACAGATATGGAAAATTTTTAGAATTAAAGTATACTTACTTTTCAAGTACTTTACATCCTCAAAACTATTGTCTTTTATTACTGATTCACAGAACAATTTTTAACATTTATCTTAACCTTCATAATTTCTATTAATTTCATACATAATTATTGCTCATTATATTCTAGACTAAAATACATTGAACTGATCAATTTGACTTGATTAAATTCCAGAGTAAATTTCCATGTAGCATGATGATACTATAAACAATTATATATATTATATATATAAAATATACACATATTTTAAGAGATTTACTTATTTATTTGAAGGGCAGTGTTCCAGAGGGAGGGAGAGACAGAAAGAAGGATCTGTCTTTCTTTCAGACCAGGCCAAAGTCACAATCTGGATCTCTATCCAGGTCTCCCACATGGGTGGCAATGGACCAAGCATTTGGGCCTTCTTTTTAGCATCTTTTGGAAGTGGAGCAGCTGAGACTCTAACCAGTGCTGATATGCGATGCTGGCATCTCAAGCAGTGGCTTAACCTGCTGGGCCACAACACCAGCCCCAGCAATGATCATTTTCACACTTCTAAAATTATCATATTAAAAAAAATGAGATCTTCAAAAAGTTCATGGAAAATGTATATTATAAAAATTTATACATGAAATTCAAAGTTTTTGTACCAAATTTATCTGTTAATTCCATTTTTCTAAGAACCTTTTGAGGCACCTGTGTATGTAAATCCAAGTCATACATCAAGTTCAATTCTCATTAGAGACCACTGTAACATGAATCTTCAAAAAGTTCAGGGAAAGGAAGTCACCATTTTGACACAGAGGTTAAGCCACCACTTGCAACACTGGCATGTCCTATCAGAGTGCCAGTTTGAGATTCAGCTACTCCATTTGCAATCCAGCTTTCTGCTAATGTGCCTGGGAAGATCTTGGATTATGGCCCAAGTGTTTGGGCCCCTGACACTCATGTGAGAGACTCGGATGGAATTCATGGCTCCTGGATTCAGCCTGGTTCACACTTGACTGTTGTGGCCATTTGGAGAATAAACCAGCAGATAAAAGATCTCTATTTAGCCCTCTCTCTGATGCTTTCAAATAATTTTTTTAAAGTTCATGAAAAGTACCCATTTTGAAAAAATTACATATAGATTTCAGATTTTTAAAAATTTGTTATCAATTATTTGCAAAGCAGAAAGAGACTGAGACAGACAGCTGGAGATTTTTCATCCACTGGTTCACTCCCCAAAAGCCTACAACAGCCAAAGATGGGGCAGAGTAAAAGCCAGGAATCTGGCACTCCATCTAGGTCTCCACATGGGTGTCAGGGATCCAAGTACTTCACCTGCTGCCTTCCAGTGTGCGCATCAGCAGGAAACCAGATGAGAAGTAAAGCAGCTGGGACTCAATCCAGGCACTGCCATATGGGATACAAGCTACTCAAGTAGCAGCTTAACCACTGCACCAAACATCTGCCTAGATTTTAAAATTTTATGCACTAAAACAAATATCTTTTAATTCCATTTTTCCACAAACCTTTTGAAGTACCCTCATATATCAACCTCTGAATACCCAGGGCCCTGCCTCTCTAATTGTACTTGGCCCTTTTCCCACACATCCAAGGGATGCTTTTAACTGGCTCCGTAATAGATATTCACGGGGCTAGCACTGTGGTGCAGTGGGTTAAAGGCCAACCTGCATCACCGGCATCCCATACGGGTGCCAGCTCAAGACCCAGCTGCTCCACTTACAATCCAGCTCTCTGCTTTGGCCTAGGAAAGCAACAGAAGATGGCCCAAGCCCTTGGGCTCCAGCACCTGCATGGGAGACCTGGAAGAAGTTCCTGGCTCCTGGCTTCGGATCAGACCGGATTGGGCGGTTGCAGCCATATGAAGAGTAAACCAGTGGATGGAAGAGCTCTCGTTCTCTCTCTCTGCCTCTGCCTCTCTATAACTCTGCCTTTCAAATAAATAAATTTAAAAAAAAAATTTCATCTGCCAGCTCAGCCCCCAAATGCCCCCAATAGCCAGGGTTTGGCCAAGCTGACACCAGGAGCCTAGAACTCAATCCAGGTCTACCACGTGGGTGGCTAGGAACCAAGTACTTCAGCCATCATCTGCTGCCTCCTAGGAGGCGCATCAGCAAGACTGGAATGGAAAGCAAAGCCAGTACTCACATCCAGATTCTCAAATGCAGGGCCGGCGCCGCGGCTCACTAGGCTAATCCTCCGCCTAGCGGCGCCGGCACACCGGGTTCTAGTCCCGGTCAGGGCGCCGGATTCTGTCCCGGTTGCCCCTCTTCCAGGCCAGCCCTCTGCTGTGGCCAGGGAGTGCAGTGGAGGATGGCCCAGGTGCTTGGGCCCTGCACCCCATGGGAGACCAGGAAAAGCACCTGGCTCCTGGCTCCTGCCATCGGATCAGCGCGGTGCGCCGGCCGCAGCGCGCCGGCCACGGCGCGCCGGCCGCGGCGGCCATTGGAGGGTGAACCAACGGCAAAAGGAAGACCTTTCTGTCTCTCTCTCTCACTGTCCACTCTGCCTGACAAAAAATAAAAAAAAAAAAAAAAAAAAAATGCAGGTATCACATGCAACAGTTCAACTGCCACACCAAATGCCCACCCCTTCTGGGATACTTTTAAAAGAGTGTAATCTTTTATTAATCACGGTTTTTGCTTGCTTTTTAAGATTTAGTTATTTGAAAGGCAAAGTGACAGAGAGAAAGAGAGGGAGAGAGACAGGGATAGAGACAAGGACAGAGAAAGAGATCCTCCACCCACTGGTTTACTCCCCAAATGGGCACAACAACCAGGATTGGGCCAAAATGAAGCTGGTAACCACAACTTATCCAGGTCTCCCCACCTGGGCAGTGGGGCCCAAGTACTTAAGCCATCATCTGCAACCTTCTCAGGCATATTAGCAGAAAGCTGCATCAGAAGCAGAGCAGCCAGAAGTCGAACTGGCACTCTGATATGTGATTTAAGCATCACAAGCACTGGCTTAATCCAGTGCCCCACAGTGTTGGCTCTGTTGATTGTGTTATTAATGAAATCTGTTCTTGAAAAACAAAAGGGGAGTGAGCAGAGACCAAGAGGGGAAAATGCTGTTTTGCGCTTCTCCCTTCTTCAGTCTTTTCATGTTGTGTCTGACTCTTACAATCAATCTTCTTGATTTCTTCTCTTGGCCTTTACATTGTCAAGAAAATATGAGAACTATGTAGAACCTATGTAGAGGTTTGGTCCTTTTATGGCTCTACTAAATAATTTAGGCACCTACCTTTTTACTTTCTCTTTGCCTCATTCAGTCCTCCAATATGGTTCATCATCTTCCACATGACACAAATTCTCAGAATCTCAAAAGTCCATCTAAACTACTCTTTTCTGTCAATCATTAAGTAGATAAAGTATTCAAAACTTAACTTCACCATTAAAATGCTACCTAAAAGCACACTTGTTCCTTGGAGAATCAGCAAATTATAACATATAAACATTAATTATTCAGTTCTGAACTTACTTTATATAAATTAACTTTAAACATTAACTTACTATTTTTTTCTTCTGGGATTTTAAATCATCCAATGCTTCATCTAGAAAATAAGATTTAAATCAAAGCTAAATCAGATATTAATAAATTTAAATATATGATAAAAATCATGACAAAGGATACACAATAAGCAAATGCAAGAAAACGTGCTCATTTGAAGATTTCTCTAAATGTTAAGTGATGTGTACAGACAAAATTTATCTCAATCTTACCCATACATGATTCGTATTTCTGCTGTTTTTGTATGACAAGCCATTCAGAAAAAAAAAATGAACTTTATATAGCATAAAAATGAACTTTATATAGCATTTTTAAATTTCTAAATTTAAAAATATGTATCTTTTAAAATGTTTTGGAAAAATTCCTTTGTATTATTTCTCTTTCTTTTCAACACCTCACCAACATTCTTTCACAAAGTTCATATCAAATCCTTTATATATTGGTAATAAAAATGTTCTGCTTTTTTTTTTAACCTAGAAACATTTTATTTAAGGTATACAAACTTTACGCATTTCATAAATACAAATTTAGAAACATAGTGATTCTTCCCACCCTACCCACACCTACCCTCCTTCTCCTCCTTCTTCCTTCCCACTCTGATTTTTTACAAATATCTATTTTCAATTAATATAAGGAAAGAAATACATGTTTTATTAAATTAGTCAACTCTAAAATATTAAGCACTAATAAAGAAGTTCTTCTGAAAATCAATACAAGAGGTCTTCAAAAAGTTCACAGAAATAGGTATCACAAAGAACAATGCATGGATTTCAAAAAATTTTAACACCAAAATAAACTCATCATTTAATTGCATTTTTCTAGCAACTTTTTGAGTATCCTTGTATTTCTAGAGGACTGGAAAACCTATTAAATTTACGAAGCAGACACTGACAATTCATAAATCATATTCTTTGAACTGACTCTCGGGAACCAATTTATGCTAACCTAAGTAAGCAGTGAAGTGTTCATATGTTTAATTTTGAAATAATTAAAATCCCTTTCCAAGATCTTCCTCAGATTTAACAATATGAGAGTACTTCAAAGTTTGTATAAAACTGAAACTAAAAGTTAATTTTGGTGCAAAGCAATTTTGAAACCCAAGCATAGTTGCTCTCATAATATGCATTTCCTTGAACTCTTTAAAGATTTCTCACATTTAACTAGTGCAAACTGGAATACAATTCCATATGAAAAAAAGAGTTTCAACTCGACTAAACATTTTATCCAATGGAAGTTAAGTAATTCTTATTATTTAAATTCTTAAACAATATTATTACTTCTTCATTGATATTCTAGGCAATAAATACCTGAATACCCAATTCAAAGTATTTTATCTATATAAACGTCAAAAAACGCCAACATGCAAAAATAATTTTACAATCAAAATTAAAAAAAAAATATATGTTGTAGTCTTTCGTGTGCCAGCAGATTTATTGCTAATGGGGCTGTAGGAAGCAGGAGGTATCTGTTGACATCTTTAAAGAGGTTAGATAAGATAAAGCCAAATATCCACTCTCTTAATATAGAAATAAGCAAATTTTTTCTGTAAAGGATTAGCTAATAAATATTTTAGGCTTTATAGCCAAAAAGGCACAATTGAGTCTATACTTTTAAAGGAAAAGATAAAAAAAAATCCCACAAACCTTTAATTGACAAATAATAATATTTGGATTCAATTTTTTGTAAAATAAGTCAACCAACGAACTGAATGGAATTTGGGAGAAGGGGGATAATCATCCACTTAATTGAAGATCAGAGTTATGTTCTCTATCATCAAAATTGATTATAACTGTTAATCCCTTAATGATAATCTGTAATGAGATTTTATACATTTGATTTTTGAAAACCATCTTTTCACACAGATAGGTACTACCAAATACTGACATCAATTCATGGGTACATAATTTTCATTGAGCATATTCATTGTTTGGAAGGCATTTATAAAATTGTATTAGATTTTTCTCTTGATATTTGCCTTTTAGTATGTCATTACATGGCAAATTAATCACTTCCAATTGAATATTAGTGGAAGTTCCTCAATCATACAGTTTAATGGCTTAGAAATATGGAAATCTTTGCACTTGCACTGAGGTCTAGAAAATGACACTGGAACTGCAGTTTGAGCTAAGATCATGCATCTGTCATAAATTTGTATGGGAACTAAGATCTTGCTTCCTGTTTTAATTTTTCATAGCACTTTTTAAAAAATTATTTTTCATCATTACAGTGTTAGCTGTTTTCTAAATGACTTTATATAGTCTAGGTTTTACATGTATGCATTATTTTGCCTTGTGATCCTAGGTTGAATTCATTAAACTGTTACCAAGTCAGCAGTAAAGCTAGCTTCCAAATCTACTCTTAGTGGCTGAAGGTGGCTCTAATCATTCAGAAATAGTTTAATTTGGATTCTGAGATCACAATAAAACATTGTTATCACTGCTATGCCATCAAACTGCTGTGATGTAGGGCAAGTCAAGATATTCAGCTTCTGACAAAAGTTCATGTAAGTGACAATGATTAAGTCCATGAGAACAAATGAAGTTTCCCTTGACTCTACAGGTTCAATAGCACAACGATAGATTTAATTACACTCTGCAAAGTATCTGCTGTTGAATAATATAATAAATAATCATAGGAGTTAAATACCTTACAGTTTCACCAGCTTTGCCAGCTCAGTGTTTTCTACATGCTTATATATTTTTACCACCAATAGTTATATAACACATCTTAGCAGATTCTACTTCAGGTTGTACTGAATTAGTGCTTTCTTAACTTCTATGAAAATATTCTCACCTAAAATTATTCCACACAGACAACTAATTATAAAGGCTAATTCTTCAGTCCCTTCAAGCTTGGAGCTGACTCCTCAAACAAACCACAAATAAGCCATTATTAGTACTATCTGTCAACTCATCAAGAGCTAAGGGAAAATATGTGAACTTATTCGCCCTTTTTAAAATTGACTGTCCACTTTTTTGCTCCCAGTTTTCTCAATTCTTCAAGCAAATGTCTCTTGCTGAAAGACTACTAGTCTTAAACATTATCAGAACATATTTCTTCTGCTGATGTAATCAAACACAATTTAAGTAACTCACCATTGGTAAATGGCTTTCGCTGCTTCACAAACATATAAGCCACTTAGAAACTTACTTCGACTTAAGCCCCATTTTCATTTTTTATTTTTCTGAAGAAATTCTGCAATGATGAGATATTCCATTTTAAATTTTCTAATTTTTAATGACCATTACTTGTCTGTGAATTGGGAATATCATGAGTACATCATATGATAATATCAATATATATTGCATTCTTTTGGCACAGTTGGAATGTCACTACATAATAAATCCAATGCTTTGCATTTTGATAACAAAATTGGTATTACTCCATTGTGCCCTAAAAATGCAACATTCAAAACTGACTTTTCTCTCTTCTTGTTTTATATGATAGTTATGCAGTGCTTAAAAAACGAATAAAATTGTCACAGCATAACAATAAGTGGCAATTAAAATGCTGTCGAGTTATAACTGCATTTTGTAAGTTGTCATGCAACAGTCTGAAATGATGCGATGTGACCTGTTCTATAAAAGCAATCTGAAGTGATGAGAGTACCACATATAGTCTGTCACAATTACTCAATTCTGCCACTGTAAAATGAAAACAGTTACAGACAATACATAAATGAATGGACACTGGTTATCTGCCAATAAAAACTAAACTTTGGATGTCACGTTACTTAACATAACACAAAATATGATTCCTTTGCCATTCTTACGTCATAAGCTATATAAAGTGGTGGGCAAGACTTGGCTACAGGGTGTAAATTGTCAACTGCTACTTTTATCTACTCTGGGTCCACCTCTTAAACTAAAGAACTACAATTAATAAAGGACATGACCAATAACCAGATTAAAAAAAAATCATGTAGGGGCCAGTGCTGTGGCACAGTGGGTTAATGCCCTGCCTGAAGCACCGGCATCCCATATGGGTGCCAGTTTGAGACCCAGCTGCTCCACTTCTGATCCAGCTCTCTGCCATGGCCTGGGAAAGCAGTAGAAGATGGCCCAAATCCTTGGGTCCCGGCACCCAAACAGGAGACCCAGAAGAAGCTCCTGGGTTTGGATCAGCACAGCTCCGGCTGTTGCAGCCAACTGGGGAGTGAACCATTGGATGAAGACTTCTCTCTCTCTCTGCCTCTCCTCTCTCTGTGTAACTCTGACTTTCAAATAAATTAATCTTTAAAAAAAAATCATGTACCTAATTTTAAACTTTAAAAATGTGTAAGACTGTAAGGCAATCTTTTATAAAGCCTATCTTAAATCTATGTGAAATACCTTATTAAAATGAATTAGTAATATTTTAATAAAAAAAGACCCTGAAATAATCTTAAAGTAAAAAAAAAAAAATCTTTGCATGTAACAGGTACATGCAGATTTACCTGCTTATAAATTAAAATATTCACAAACTTAATTACCTTAAAGAAGTATTCCTGAGGATTCTTTCAAAATGGTATTTTTATATCTTTCTCTATTTTGTGACTCTTTGAAGTCAGAATGAATATTTGTTTTAAACCTCATTGCCTCTCAGCCTTTTGGCTAAGATCAAGTGTTTTAAACTTTATCCTGTTTCTCCTATTATCTACTATATTACCAGTTCACTGAAAATAATACCATGAGCTTAATTTCTTTAACCTGGTAAGTATCATTGTTTTTAAAAACCACAGCAAATATCAAATTTAATGTTAAAATATTAAAAGCATTTCCACTGAAAGAAGGAACTAAACAAGGATACCCACTATTTCCACTTCAAGCCAATATTCTAATAGGCCCCAACAAATTTAAGACAAGTGAAATAAAAAAGATTAGAAAAGAAGAAACAGGGGCCAGAGTTGTGGCATAGTGGGTTAAACCACTGCCTACAATGTCAGCACCCGATATGGGTGCCAGTTTGCGTCCTAACAACTCCACTTCTGATCCAGCTCTCTACTAATGACCTGGGAAAGCAGCAGAGGATGGTCCAAGTTCTTGGGTCCCTGCCACCCAACATGGAAGAGCCAGATCCAGCCCTGCCCATTGCAGACAACTGTGGTGTGAACCAGCAAACGGAGAGATCTCTCTCTCCCTCTCCCTCTCTTTCTCCCACTCCCTCTCTTTCCACTCTCTCTCTCCTCCCCAACTCTAACTTTCAGATAAGTAAATTTAAAAAAATCAGTACCATCAGCTCATATTTGTATAAAACCTAGCAATTTTATATGATTTCAAATATAATTAATTTTAATGTTTGCCAAAGCAAACATTTCTTTCCCATTTCATAAATTAAGAGAATTTGTATGTAGAACCAAAAGATGGTTAGAATAGCTGGAGCAAAAGTGAAAAAAAGGTCAGTGGGAGAAATGAAGTCAGAGAAATGGGTTTAAATCAAACAAGATAAGGTTACAGATTTTTATTCTAGTTGCAATAGGAAGCAATTAGAGAATTTTAAACAAAAAAGACACAAGATCTGATTTATACCTTAAAAGCACATTAGTAATCCACCACAGCAGCACAAGCAAGAGCTGAAAATGATTTAAGTTAGAATTGCAATAGCAGGGAAGGTCAGAATTGGTCATATTCAAGATAATTTTAGAGCTAAAGATGATAAGACTTGGGGCCAGCGCCATGGCTCACTTGGTTAATCCTCTTCCTGCGGCACCGGCATCCCATATGGGCGCCAGGTTCTGGTCCCAGTAGCCCCTCTTCCAGTCCAGCTCTCTGCTGTGGCCCGGGGAAGGCAGTGGAGGATGGCCCAAGTGCTTGGGCTCCTGCACCCTTGTGGGAGACCAGGAGGAAGCACCTGGCTCCTGGCTTCAGATTGGCACAGCACCGGGCATGGCGGACATTTGGGGAGTGAACCAACGGAAGGAAGGCCTTTCTCTCTGTCTCTGTCTATAACTCTACCTGTCAAAGAAAGAAAGAGAGAGAGAGAGAAAGAAAGACTGACCTATAAAAAAAAAAAAAAAAAGCTGATAAGACTTGCTGGTAAGTGAACAGATATGAAAGAAGAATCAAGAATGCCTCCCAGTCTTTTAAGATGTTTAGTTTTATGTGTTAACTTGACTGAACTACAGGACAGCCAGGTATTTGGACAAACAGAATTCTAGATGTCTGTGAGGGTGATATGGGGTGTGATTAAGATTGGAATTGGTAAACTGAGTACTTGCCTCAGGGAATGAGGTGACCCTCATATAATCAGGTGAAGGCCTGAATAGAAAAGGCTGATCCTCCCTGTACTGAGAGAGAATTTCCTATGCCTGACTGCCTTGAGCTAGAACATTCATCTCTTCCTGGCTTTGGACTCAACTGAAACCTTAGCTCTTCCTGTTTCTTTAACCTACAGCTTTCAGACCAGAAAGTATGCCATTGGCTCTCTTGGTTTTCAAACTCAGATTGGAACTAAACAATTAGTTCTCTTGGATCTCCAGCTCGCTGACAACAGATCTTGGGGACTTTTTAGTCTCCAAAATTACAGGAGTCAATTCCATATACATATATAATATTATTATTATATTTATTCTATATTTTACTTCATTTATGTTTAGATCCATAAAAATATTACTTGACTGATTGAGATGGGGAAGGAAGACACAGGGAAGAGCTACAGAACAGTATGAATAAAGGGGAAAAGCAATACTACTAATTCTATTTTAGCCATGTTAAGTATGAGATGTCTGTTAGACTCCCAAGTAGACATATCAACTACCCAGTTAGGTATACAAGCCTGTGACTAAAGGGAAACGTCTGGGCTACAGACTTAGATTTGACAGTCATTAATAAATACAAGATTTTTAATCTGTGAGAATGGATGAAATTACCTAGGGATGCACTGTCCAATAGCCACATGGGGCTAATAAATTTAAATTACAAAGAGATAAAATGTAAAATCCAGTCCTTCATATCCACTAACCATATTTCAAGTGCTCAATAAATACAAATAGCTAGCAGATACCATATGAGACAGTGGTTAACATTATTTTTACCATCACAGAATGTTCTATTGGACAGCAGAGCTAAGGAAATTTTTGAAAAGGATAGATTTTTAGTAGAGAAGGTAGGAAAATAAAACTAAAAAAGAAATGACTGACAAAGTATTGTCAAAGTTGCTTAAAGATAATAAAGCTGGGGCCAGCACTGTGGCAAAGCAGGTAAAACCACCACCTGCAGTGTCAGCATCACATATGGGTGCCAGCAGAGACCCCGCTGCTCCACTTCAGATCCAGCTCTCTGCTGTGGCCTGGGAAAGCAGTAAAGGATGGCCCAAGGGCCCCTGCACCCACGTGGGAGACCTGGAAGAAGCTCCTGATTCCTGGCTTTGGATCAACACAGCTCTGGCCATTGCAGCCAATTGGGGAGTGAACCACTGGATGCAAGACCTCTCTCTCTGCCTCTCCTTCTCTCTCTGTGTAACTCTGACTTGCAAATAAATAATTCTGAAAAAAAAAAAAAAAGATAATAATACTTCAAGAAAAAAGTGGATAGTTGAATTAATTCAAATGCTTATTAAGAGGTCAAGTTGGTTGAGAAAAGAGAACTGGATTTGTGGCTTTGACAAGATGTACATCATTAGTGACCTTGAAATAAGTCACTGGGAAAACAAAAACAGAGTGGAAACAACTTAAACAAAGTAAGGTTGAGAAAGAACGGGGGTGGAGAGCTGGGGGGGGGGTGTCTGGCACTATGGCACAGCAGGTTAAAACCCTAGCCTGCAGTGCCAGTATCGCATGTGGGCACCGGTTTGAGTCCTGGCTGCTCCACTTCCAATCCTGCACTCTGCTATGGCCTGGGAAAGCAGTAGAGGATGGCCCAAGTCCTTAGACCCCTGCACCTGTATGGGAGACACAGAAGAAGCTCCTGATTCCTGGCTTCAGATCAGCTCAGCATTGCGGCCATCTGGGGAGTTTTATATTTTAATAGTTTTATATTTCACATGATATTAATAATTAATAATTAATAATTAATTCCAGCAAATGGAATTCCTCTCTCTTTGGGTCTACCTCTTTCTGAAACTTTCAAATAAATAAAGTAAATCTAAAAAAAAAAGAGAGAGAGAGAGAGAGAAAGAAATAACAGGTCGGGGAGGGGAGAAAGGAGATACCAGCAATGTACAACTTTGTAAGTAATTTTCCTTGGAAGGAGAAAAGAAATAGCGAGTAACTTAAAGGTAATACAGGGTTAGAGAAGATTCCCCTCTCCCCAAAAGGTTGTATTGAGGCAGAGTTATATGTCAATAGAAATAACCCAAAAGCAACAAATGATGCAAAAGAAAGTATAACTGGAGGAGATAATAACAAGTCTACTGAGATGGTCATAGTATTTAGAATACGGAATATAAATTACCACTAGCCATAGATGTGCTCAAGACCAATTTTCAGAATATCATGAAGGATAAAAACAGCTAACTTGATATGCTTGGTGGTGAGAGCAGCCCTCATCTATTTACATCTATAGTCAATATACAGTGACATTTTAAGTTATGAGAGAATAGGTAGCTTTTGTAGAGTTTTGGTTTATTGGCTTGTGGCTTTTGAATTCTTACTTGGCTGCCTGGTTTTCATTTGGTTTGATTTTTACTTTTTTGGTGGAGAAAAAGATATTAGTGAATTGAGGAGAAATATCAAATATTACTCTCAGAGATTAAAAAGTGAATTTATCAAGGAACTGTACCAGGACCCTATAAGCAGTGTGGGGTCATGAACAAGGAAGCAGTTTAAAAGCATATATTTAGGGGCCAGTGCTGTGGCATAGTGGGTAAAGCTGCTGCCTGCAGTGTCGGCATCCCATGTGAGTGCCAGTTCAAGTCCCAGCTGCTCTGCTTCCGATCCAGCTCTCAGCTATGGCCTGGGAAAGCAGTACAAGATGGCCCAAGTCCTTGGGCCCCTGCACCCACATGGGAGACCTGGAAGAAGCTCCAGGCTTCTAGCTTCGGATCGGCCCAGCTCCAGCCCTTGCAGCCATTTGGGGAGTGAACCAGCGGAAGAAGACCTCTCTCTCTGCCTCTGTCTCTGTAACTCTCTCTTTAACATAAACAAATAAATCTTTAAAAAAAAAATAGCATATATTTATACCAACCTTATTTGGATCCTGAGTCAAACAAACAAAATATGCTTTTCAGGCAAATAACACTTATATGAGATAACTGAAAATTTAATAGTTTTATATTTGATATGATATTAATAATTCTATTCTAGGTATGATAATGTATTCTGTTTATACTTTTTAAAAATCTGTTAGGAACACATATATCTGGAATACATTCAAAATAATAAAGGAGGTAAAAATACTAGATGGAGGTAAAAATGAAATAACAGTGACCAGTTTAGGTTGGATGATAGATCTATAGGGTTATTATAGGAATCAGTCTACTTTTGTATATGTTTAGAATTTTCCATAATGAAAAATTAAAATAAAGAAAGATAAAAAACAAGTCAAAGGTTCCTTTGAAATGAAATTCGTAAATCTCTGGTTAATTATAACACACAGTTTTAAGATCTGAGAATCTTTAAGGCTTATATATAGACTACAGAAGGAGATTTCACCATAATTTACATATTTCAATTAATACAAAAGTCAAGGGGCTGCTGAGTTAAGGAGAGTGGTGTAATTAATAGCATAAATCAAAAATATGCAATGTTATTTTGTTAACAATGGCTTCTACAAAGACCAATTTAATTAATATAATTTCTCTTAATTTAAAGTAATATTTTGTGTAAATAAAATTCTAAAAGAGCAAGACAAAAACATCAAATAAAAATAGAACATCTTGATCACTTACAATCTTTCTTATGCTTTACAGTAAACAACTTTTCAATATTCACAATGTCATCCCTTGAATATGTAATTTCACAAACAACATTACAAACTGACAAACTATAAAACAGATTTTTAAAAAATTTATAACTTACTATTTCTCTCTGTTCTCTTGGAAAAGAAGAAAATAAGGACTGTTCTTATGCTCCAGATGCTAAAAGGGGAATCAAAATTCAGAAACAAAAACCATGATCAGGATAAGAGAATTAGAAGCCATATAAAAAGAAACAAATATTTCCAAGTAGAGTTATGTAAGTTTCCCTTTACATATGGAAAATCAACAAGCACTTCTTTCAGTCAGAATATCAGAAGTCTACCTGTGTTTTAAAGTCCTCAGGTGCTTCTAGGTCCTCAACCTAAGTTCATGGACCTTTCTGAGAGTTCCCTGAACAGTAAAATCACCTTTGTGCTCATAAGTGAATTTCTCTAGAGAGGCTATTGCTCTCATCAATTCCAAAGTGGTCTCTGAACCCCCTAAAAGATTAGGAACAATACTATAGTATCCCAGATCTCAAGCGGATATTTCTTTAGGCATTAGCATTAGAAAGGAATCAAAGGATATTAAAAGAATTAAATTCAAAGAATGGTACTAATCACAAATTTGTTAAAGTCACCTCTTAGGTTCAATGTAAATATAGCAAAATATATTTTTCTTTACAGACTATAGCAGAAATAAGTATACAAAAATAATATTTTAATTATTTTTTAAATAATCAATACACTGTATCCCAATAAAAACTCATTTCATATGTAGAAAAATTAGTTCATTTTGAAATACAGTACTGCTTCTGGGGAGTCAGCAGTGATCCCTGTCTCCTGATATTCACAGCTTTATGTAATCCTCCCCCCCCCCCCCCAGTATTGGACTGTATGACCAATACCATGTGGCAAAAGTGGCAATATGTCACTTCAAGACTAAGTTACAGGGCTGGGACTGTGGCGCGGTAAGATAATCCTCTGCCTGCGGCGCCGGCACCCCATATGGATGCCGGTTCTATTCTCGGCTGCTCCTCTTCCAATCCAGCTCTCTGCTGTGGCCCAGGAGGGCAGTGGAACATGATTCAAGTGCTTGGGCCCCTGCACCCACATAGGAGACCAGGAAGAAGCAAAAGCACCTGGCTCCTGGCTTCGGATCGGCGCAGTTCCAGCCATTGCGGACATTCGGGAAGTAAACCAATGGAAGGAAGACCTTTCTCTCTGTCTCTTCCCCTCACTGTCTGTAACTCTACTTCTTAAATAAATTTTTAAAAATATTAAAAAAAAAAAAAAAGACTAAGTTACTAAAGGCCACAGGATCCATTTTGGGTCTCTCTTCACTTGCTACCTTTCTCTGCTGGATCATGACATGAGAACAGCCTAGGAAGTCTATGGAAAAGCCTATGTGACAAAAAACAGAGGTGTGTGATTACTAGACCTATAGACTACTAACAACTACATGCCTAAGCTTAGTAGCAGATTTGGAGGATATACACCAAAATATGCAAAATCCACAACAGATGTCATCTTTGTATTTTGATTCAAGTTATTTTGGTAGTGTCAAGACAACTGGCATCGGCACAATTTATGACACCTTGGACCATATTAAAAAAATGAACTAAAAAACTTGCAAGACAGGCTATAAGAAAAAGACCTCTAGGAAATAGCAAAAGTAACACAAAACAATCACAGGGATTGCAAAGGCCAATGTTGGTAATGGCAGAAAGAAATGCAGTGGTAATAAAAAATAAATTAAAAAGAAAAAATAATAAAAAAAAAAAGAAATGCAATATGTAATGGTGAGCTGGAGATTAGACCACAGCAGAGGGAGTAAAGCTTCTGCAGTGATTTATCTGCAGTGATCATGCTGACTTAGTTGAGTCCTGACCTGACTGCACCATAGCCTATAGCTTACCTGCTATGTATATAACAAAAGGCACTGAGCCAGAGCCACCCAACTAAGCTGTTCCTCAGGGACTGAGAGACAAAACAAACATTTGTTATTTTAAGCTACTAAGTTTTGAGGCAGTTTGTTAAACAGCAATAGATAATGTTTTTATATTGTGATAATTTTTATTATATAAAACCACCAAATAACTAGCACCAGATTCCTACCAGGTATTTGGAAAAGTAAACAGCAAAAAAGACACACTGAGCATTGTCCTTAGCAACAGAATGGAGATGAAAGAAAAGGTTAGGCATAATGCTCTTAACGCTCAAGAATCCTAAAACAACAAAGTCCCATACAATAGCTGCCCCTAATCCATGGTTTTACTTTCTATAGTCAGTTGTGGTCTAACAATATCAAATGAAGGGCCATCTCTGTGGCGCAGCAGGTAAAGCTGCCGCCTACAGTGTCAGCATCCCATATAGGCGCCAGTTCGAGTTCGGCTGCTCCACTTTCAATCCAGCTCTCTGCCGTGGCATGGGAAAGCAGTGAAGATGGCCCAAGTGCTTGGGCCCCTGCAAGGGCATGGGTGACCCAGAAGTTCCTGGTTCCTGGCTCTGGATCGGCACAGCTCTGGCTGTCGCGGCCATCTAGGGAGTGAACCAGCGGATGGAAGACCTTTCTCTCTCTCTCTCTCTGTTCCTCTCTCACTGTAACTCTGCCTTTCAAATAAATAAATAATCTTAAAAATAAATAAAAATTAAAATATTAAATGAAAAACTGCAGAAATAAATAAGTTACAAGTTTTCATTTTTTAAGATTTATTTATTTATATGAAAGGCAGAGTTACAGTGAGAGAGAAACAGAGAGAGACAGAGACAGAGACAGATCTTCATCCAGTGGTTCACTCCAGAAATGGCTGCAATAGCCAGGGCTGGGCCAGGCCAAAGCGTGAAGACAAAAGCTTCATCCAGGTCTCCCACCTAGGTGGCAGGGACCCAAACACCTGAACCATCTTTTGCTACTTTTTCCAGGTTAGCAGGGAGCTAGATCAGAAGTAGAGCAGCCAGGACTCGAACCAATGTCCATATCAATGTCGGCATCAAAGCTGTGGCTTAACCCACTACACCACAACACCAGCCCCAAGACATAAGTTTTAAATTAGTTTTAAACCATCCTATGTGATGATATCTTACACCATCCTACACCTTCACACCCAGTATGTAAACAACTCCTATATCCAAATATCCACAATGTATCTGCTACCTGCCCATTAGCTATTTAGTAGCCATCTTTGTAAATAAACTGACTACTATAGTATCACACAGTACTTATGTCAAATAATCCTTAGTTTATTTCATAATTGCCCCAAAGTGCAAAGGAAGTACCAAAGAATAAAACATGGAAAAGACGAATTAACTCTAGTACTACATGGTAGCAATGCAGGAAAAGACAAACATATATCTACCTATCTATATACAGATTTTACTAGCATTCAAGGTTTTGGGCACTCCCTAGAGGTACTTACCAAGAATAAGGGGGGACTACTATACTATTTCTCCACTGAAATAGTAACAAGCTCATATAGATTTAGTAAAAGATTACAGAGAAAGAAAATGAGACAAAGAAATCACAGGTAGTGAAATAGAATTCTATGGGAATTCAGTATGTTTTCTTAAATGACTGTATACTTTTAAAAAGCATATATAATTTTCAATGTGTAAAAGCTATAATAATTGAAATATACTTCTTTCAAAACAAAACTAATTAAATATTGTGGCCAATAAACTCATCTTTTTGTTTTTATCAGAATAATCCCTGGGGAAAATAATATATCAAACAAAACAAAGAACAAATAGAATTTATTATTCTTTGGGGCTAACTTAAATGAAATTCTTTTTGTATTTTTAAAATAAAACTCGGGAAAAATTAAAGTATACCAACAATCTATGTTCAAGTTATCTCTCTCATTCTAATAATCAAATATAATTTATGAAAATATAGCAACATGCTTTAAAAAGATATCATAGATAGTATTATTAACTTCCAGTTTGAGAACAGTGGCATAATTTTCATTTCCCCCTCTTTTTAGAAATCATTCTAAGTAACAAGGAGAACAAAAACAAAAATGCAAACTCGTTTTCTGGTAAAATTGAGATACAACTAAAGTCTTCAAATATGTAGAAGGACTCTCAAAAGCAGATAAAGTTTCAAAAGCATGGAAGTAGAAAAGGAAAACTGCACACCTCCCCAGGAGGTAGAGTAAATTATTCCAAAAGCAAAGACCAAACCCTTAGGTCTTCCTTTTTGGTTCACCCTCCAATGGCTGCCGCGGCCGGCGCACCACGCTGATCCGAAGCCAGGAGCCAGGTGCTTCTCCTGGTCTCCCTTGTGGGTGTAGGGCCCAAGGACTTGGGCCATCCTCCACTGCACTCCCGGACCACAGCAGAGGGCTGGCCTGGAAGAGGGGCAACCGGGACAGAATCCGGCACCCTGACCGGGACTAGAACCCAGTGTGCCAGCGCCGCAGGAGGATTAGCCTATTGAGCCGCGGCGCCAGCCTAAACCCTTAATTCTAACACGGAGAACTGGGGCCAGTGCTGTGGCACAGCGGGTTAACACCCTGGCCTGAAGTGCTGGCATTCAACATGGGGTGGGTTCGAGACCCGGCTGCTCCACTTCCAATCCAGCTCTCTGCTATGGCCTGGGAAAGCAGTACAAGATGGCCCAAGTCCTTGGGGCCTTGCACCCACATGGGAGACCCATAAGAACCTCCTGGCTTCGGATCAGCGCAGCTGCAGCCGTTGCAGCCTCTCCTCTCCTCTCCTCTGCCTCTCCTCTCCTCTCTCTGTGTAACTCTGACTTTCAAATAAATAAATAAATCTTAAAAAAAAAAAAACATTGAGAACATGATACAAAGCTAATAGCAGAAACTCTGGGATTAGTTCCAATAAGGAAACAGAAAGGAAAAAGGGTAGACACTTGGCACAGCAGTTAAGGCACTGCTTAGAACGCCTACTCCCCATATCAGTGCTTGAGCTCAAATCCCAATTCTACTCCCAATTCCAGCATTCCTGTTAATGCACACTATGGGAGGCAGCAGGTGATAACTCCAGTGGTTAAGTCCCTGCCACCCACATAGGAGACTCATTGTGAAGTCCCAGCTCCTAGCTTCAGCCTAGCCCAGTCTCAACTATTGCAGGCATTCGGGGAGTGAACCAGTAAATAGGATATATATATCTCTCTACACTGTGCAGTCTCCCTCTCTGTCTTTCAAGATATCTTTTTCCTAATTTTCAAATAAATAAATAAATATTTTTAGAAGCCATACAAATACATATTTGCTGCTTGGAAATAACTCTTGGATTACAATACTCCTCTTTAAAAAATGACTCTCAGGGCCAGCTCTGTGTCGCAGCAGGTAAAGCCTCCACCTGCAGTGCCAGCATCCCATATGGGCACTGGTTTGAGCTTCTGGCTCCTGGCTTCAGATCAGCTCAGCTCTGGCTGTTACGGTCATTTGGGGAGTGAACCAGTGGAATCGAAGACCTCTCTCTCTCTCTCTGGCTCTACCTCTCTCTGTATCTCTTTGAAATAAAAAAAATAATTGTTTAAAAAAATGACTTAATATTTAATATAACCCATCTTTCTTCCCCCAGATACCCTAGCTCATTGCTCTTAAATTCTGCCTTCCACAAAGTTATAGGGCATGGACAAAATTCATCCCAGTTCATTGCCAATTTCCAACAAGAATGGCCTTTATTTCAATTTCTCATATTCTACTCCTCATTTTCATCTGAGACATCAGAATTGCCTTATCTGACAATATTTCTACCAACATTCTAATCAAAAAAATTTAAGAAATCTCTTTGTAAAATGAGACAGACAAATGCAGTGGGTGTCATCAAAGCAATGGACACAATGGAAGCTAGAGGTGAGAAGGCCATCAATTTGCCCAGAAGGCTAAATGAGTATTATCCATAATACCTGCCATTCCAGTCTTAATCAATGGTGGAAGAAGACTCTCAGAACTATTGATCTTAACTGTCATTCAAGTATAATAATCAATGACTAGTTAAAGATAACAATACATTGTTAAATCTTCAAAAGGAGAATGTTTTGTGGCCTATTGGTGGAGTTTTTTGTGCTGGGCAGTTTTAAGTTATTAGTTTTTAAAGGCAATATTGTGTAACAGAAACAACTTGACCAAATTCTGTCCCAGAATTGTAAGACCCATTAAAACAAAGTTTAGGAGCCAGCACTGTGGTGCAGAGGGTTAAAGCCCTGGCCTGAATCGCCAGTATCCCATATGAGTGCCGGTTCTAACCCCAGCTGCTCCTCTTCCAATCCAGCTCTCTACTGTGGCCTGGGAAATCAGTAAAAGATGGTCCAAGTCCTTGGGTCCCTGCACCCATGTGGGAGACCCGGAGGAAGCTTCTGGCTCCTGGCTTCAGATTGGCACAGCTCCGGCCGTTGCGGCCATCTGGGGAGTGAACCAGCAGACAGAAGACCTCTCTCTCTGTCTCTAGCTCTCTCTGTAACTCTTTCAAATAAATAAAATAAATCTTTTAAAAGAAAGTTTAATGAGAAAAAAATAAAAAGTTTTAGACTTTCCCTACAGCTGTTATCTTCTCTACCAGAACAATCCTGGATGTTCTGTTCATAGCAATAGAGGCTTTCTCCAATATTCACTTCAACACTACTCCTGTCCCTATCCATTTCCTAATTCCAAAGATGCTTCACATTTTTAGGAGTTTGTCACAGCAACAACCTCACTTCTATTATCAATTTTCTGTTTTAGTCCATTTTGTACTGTTATAAAAGAATACCTGACTAGGTAATTCATATAAAATAGAAATGTATTCTCATGGTTCTGGACATAATGTTCAGTATCAAGGTACCAGCATCTAGTGAGGGTTTTCTTGTACATTATTCAATGGCGAAGTTGCGGACAAGAGAGTACAAAAGGCAGGACAAACTTTTGATTTAAAATGAACCTACTCCAGTAATGGCATTAATCTATTAACTCCACCCTCATGCCTTGATCCCACCTCCCAACACTCTTCACTTTGGGGATTAAGTTTCCAAAACATGCTTTTTGAGGGATACATTCAAACCACAGCATTATTGTTTCAAAACATGTTAGCTGTGCAATCTTATGCCTATCTCCACAGATAATGAAACAGTATTTAATAAAATTCAGTAAACTTTCTTGATTAAAAAAACTAAATAAAGGGGTCGGCACTGTGGCATAGCAGGTAAAGCCACCATCTTCAATACCAGCATCCCACATGGGTGCCAGTTTGTGTCCAGGCTGCTTCCACTTCTGATCCAGCTTTCTGCTAACAGCGTTGGAAAAACAGCAGGTGACCCAAGTGCTTGGGCCCCTGCCACCCCTGTGGGAAACCCAGAAACTCCTGGCTCCTGGCTTCAGCCTGGCTTAGCTTTGGCAATTGTGGCTATCTGGGAGTGAACCAGAGAATGGAAGATCTCTCTCTCTCTCTCTCTCCCCCTCTCTCTCTATATAACTCTTTTAAAATAAATAAATTTTTAAAAAACTAAATAAATAATCACAAAATTATTTAATACAATCAAATATATGTAAATCAATAAACTAAATAAAATAGACACAAAATTCCTTAATATGATCAAACATGCCTAAACTCAAAAGTCAGAATAATACATTAGGAGCATTCCCCCCCCAAAAAAAAAAAAAAAAAACCTAGCAAGGATGTTCACTATTTTCTCTACAATTTAGCATGGTCCTGAAGTTATTAGCTAATAATCAAGATTAAAAAAAGAAAATCCAAAAGGAGGTAGCAAAATTAGTGCTATTTATAGACAATAATCCTTATTTCATAATTCTTTTAAGTTCAGAATTCTATAAAATATCTATCAAGCATGGGATGCTTATAAAATGATTTTCTTACCTACCATAACCAAGAGCAAAAATTCTCCTAAAGCATAAAGATGTCACAGAAAACATCTCCTTTAAGAACCAACTGTAATTCATGAAAGATACTTTGCATTCTCATTAGATTATCATGAAACAAATAATTAGCTTCTCCTCAAAAGGCTATAAATTTTGTTTGTCAAATTTCTAGCTGAACTGAGGAAGTATCTATTATATGATAGCTGAGGGAAAAAGGGAAGGAAGCATGAAATTTGTGTTAAGATAAAAGCCATATGCTTAAATGGCTTTTAATTTAAATACAAGAAAAGAAAGGAAATGGGAACATATCTCAATTCCCTTGTTTAAATTTCTTCCCTCCAACTCTATTACAAGAGGCAAAGGACAGTGGACAAACATAGCAGTTAAGACACCAACTGGGATGCCCACATGGATAAGATCTCTCCCCTCCACTCTTTATTTTTATTAAATTAACAGTGGTTTAAAGCCCTGGCCTGCAGTGCCGGCATCCCATGTGGGTACCAGTTCAAGTCCCAGCCACTCCACTTCTGATCCTACTCCCTGCTAATGCACCTGGGAAAGCAGCAGAGGCTGGCCCAAGTCATTGGGCCCCTGCACCCACAGGGGCAACCCAGAGGAAGCTCCTGGCTCCTGGCTCCTGGCTCAGAATCAGCTCACCTCCAGCCATTGTAGCCATCTAGGGAATGAACCAGTATATGGAAGACCTCTCTGTCTCTACCTCTCTCTGTAACTGTCTTTTAAATAAATAAAATAAATTTTTTAAAAAAAGAATAGTAGAGATAAAAGTTAATGGTTGTTCAGCTAGAAAATGAATCAACTCTCAAAGTGATGCATATCTACCAGTATAAAACAAAAACACAAAATTATAACTGTAACCCAAACCTCTTCTCACTGTAGCGCGAAGTCTTAATGATTCCCACAAAATAACTGGATATTTTGATTATAAATTTAAGTTTCAGTAACAGCTAAAACTATTAGATATAAATATCCTATTTAGTCTGAAAGGCTGAAAAATAAATGTAATCACAAGTTTTTCCATATTATATCCAGAAGATGTTATAAAATCTGAAAGCATCTTACATGGACTATTGATATTCTACCATAAGGATAATTTTGGAATAGTTGTGATTATATAATTTATGCTCAGGACTGATTCATAATCTCTCTAATAAAAAGATATGGGAAACTGGGAATGCAGCAGTAAACATCATTTTCTACAGATTTAGGTACATTTCTAAGATATGATCAATGCAGAAAGTGAAGAGTAAAACAACATATTTTACTATTCCTTCTGCTTCCAATTCTTTGATGTAAATCTTAGTCTAATACTCAAAACTGTTTCAAAAGAAAAAAAGTCCAGGCAATAGCTCACATTACACACATAAAAGAAAATGCATTGTGGTGAGTTCTATTTACCACAAAGCCAGCTTCACATCGTTGCATTTTATTTCATGCTTTCTTGATTGTCATCTATCAGAACACAATTCTATTCTTTGTTGGATAACTAGCCTATGCTTTCAAAAGTGAAGAGCTCACTGAAATAGAAACTGCAACAGCTGAGAATGAGGGTCACAAGATGAACGAACAAAGTGAGAAGTGGCTGCGAAGCTTAACAAGCCAAGAAATATTAGATGCAGGTGATGCAGAATAGTCAGAGGGACACAGCAAGGTTAATACAGCTTCATACGCAAAACAGTGGAAAGATTCAACTGAAGAAATTATATGTTTAAGAAATGAAACTTCTATACTTTTTTTTAAGATTTATTTATTTATTTGAAAGTCAGAGTTACACAAGGAGAGGGGGGAGAGGGAGAGAGAGAGAGAGAGAGAGAGAGGTCTCATCTTCCACTGCTTTCCCAGGCCATAGCAGAGAGCTGGATTGAAGTGGAGCAGCCGGGTCTTGAACCGGCGCCCATATGGGCTTCGGGCTAGGGCATTAACCCGCTGCACCACAGCGCCAGCCCCCGAAACTTTTACACTTTTAAAAAACAAACAGTGGCCGGCGCCGCGGCTCACTAGGCTAATCCTCCGCCTAGCGGCGCCGGCACACCAGGTTCTAGTCCCGGTCGGGGCGCCAGATTCTGTCCCGGTTGCCCCTCTTCCAGGCCAGCTCTCTGCTGTGGCCAGGGAGTGCAGTGGAGGATGGCCCAGGTGCTTGGGCCCTGCACCCCATGGGAGACCAAGAAAAGCACCTGGCTCCTGCCATCGGATCAGCGCAGTGCGCCGGCTGCAGCGCGCCGGCCGCGGCGGCCATTGGAGGGTAAACCAACGGCAAAAGGAAGACCTTTCTCTCTGTCTCTCTCTCTCACACTGTCCACTCTGCCTGTCAAAAAAATAAGAAAAAAAAAAAAAAAAAAAAAAAAAAAAAAAAAAAACAAACAGTATATGGTATTTTTGCCAAAAAAAAAGTTCTTATGGGTCATAACAGCAAATCTAGTGAACCACAATTTCTGGATAACCATCAGAATGGGCACCCTATTGGATACTGCAACTAGGTTCAAATCGTTTATAATCACAAAATCAATTCCTATATTGAAATTGATGTGAAGTCATTTTGTGGATTTTTTTCCAGATAGTTATCCCTTGGTATTCATGGGGGATTGGTTCCAGGATCCCCCTCAGACACCAAAATCCACAGATTCTCAAATCCCTTATATAAAGACACATATTTACATATAACCTATGTACATCTTCCCACATTCTTCAAACCATCTCTACTTATGATACTTAAGAAAATGTAAATGGTAGGTAAATAATTGCTACACTGTATTGAGTAATGACAGGAAAAAAGGTACATCACAGGTACAGACTTTTTTTAATGTTTTCAATGTGCATTTGGTTGAAGCCATGGATGCAAAAGATACAGAGGGTTGACTGTATTTACAAATGCATAATTGGGGCCAGCATTGTGGCACAGTGGGTAAAGCTACCGCCTGCAATGCCAACATCCCATATAGGTACCACCAGTTCAAGTCCCAGCTATTCCATTTCCAATACAGCTCCCTGCTAATGGCCTTGGGAAAGGCAGTGGAAGATGACCCAAGTATTTGGGCTCATGGCAACCACCCAGGAGACCTAGAAGTTGTTCCTGGCCCCTGGCTTTAGCCTGCCCCAGCCCTGGGCCATTGTAGACATTTGAGGAATGAACCAGCAGATGGAAGATCTCTCTGTGTGTGTCTCTCCCACTCTCTTTGTAAGTCTTTCAAATAAATAAATAAATCTTTATTAAAAAATATAAAAATCAACCATTTTTTTCCCTTTCTAAATTTCTTTTCTCCATTCTTTATGAAAAGTAAAAAGAAAACAAGGGAAAGGGATTCAGTGTTATAAAATCCACTATCATTCCTGGGATAAAAAGCATGCTAAAAGATTTTACAAAGAAAGAAAATAAAGAAATTAGCAGACAATCACAGTATTTAGTATGTAAGTTGAGCTCTCGTATTTGAACAATGTATGTTCAAATTCATACACATAAATTTAAAAGTTTATGAGTTCATGAATTTCAATTTGAAAATATCCTTGGGAGCCAGCCTTGTGGCATAGGGAGTTAAGCCACCGCCTACAACACCGTCATCCCACATGGGCACTTGTTCAAGTCCTGGCTGTTCTACTTCTGATCTAGTTCCCTAATGCACCTGGGAAAGCAGCAGAGGATGGCCCAAGTTCTTGGGCTCTTGCACACATGTAGGAGACCTGGAAGAAGCTCCTGGCTCCTGACTTCAGCCTGGCCCAGCCCTGGCTATTGCAGCCATTTGGGGAGTGAATCAGTGGATGGAAGACTTCTCTCTGCCCCCCCAACCCACCCCCCATGTAACTCTGCCTTTCAAATAAATAAATCTAAAAAACAGAAAGTTCTGCACTGAAGACAAAAGAAACACAATCTCTTTTACTACAGTAATCCTAAAGAAAAAGATCCTACTGCCACAAAATCCCAAATCAAAAATTTAAATATCACCCTTGATTCCTCCTTTTCCCTTAACTCCCATCAAATTCTATCAGTATTACTTCAAGTATCACTGGGCAGTCATCTTTAGATTAAACTTCAATAACAACTCCTACCTGTTTCTACTCTTGTTCTCTTCTTACCCAATCTCCAAAGGCAGTATGAGACACTCTTAACTTGAATCTCATCATGCTTCTCTTCCACTAAGACTTTACAAACCTCCCATTTCTCCCAACTTCAAACTTCTAACCCTGAGCCTCCATGAGGTGGATCCTGCCTGATTCTACAAGCTTACCTCTCTCTTATCACTTCCTCCTCTCCGTCACACATTCAGATATATCTATTTTTTTGGTTCTTAAATAAGTCATACTCTCTCCTACTTCACAGCCTTTGCATTTTATGTTCTCTTAGAAAGATACTCCCTCAATTATTGTATTTTTGATTTTAGGATACAAAGAACACATTGATACCAAAAAAATTCAAACAGCAAAAAAGTATATGGCAAGAAATAACTAAGATTCTACCACCTAGAAAGAATTACTCTTAATATTTTGAGGATGATCCTTCTATACATCTCTCTGTAGATCAATGCTCTATTATATATAAATAATCGTTCATAAATCTAATTCTTTCCACCTGGTTCTTCCTCATACTTCAGTTCTGAAATCAAAAACCACCTCTTCAAAAGGGGTCTTCCAAAACCATCCATCTCCACTGCACTTGTCTCTCCCTCTCTCTCTAACTATGTCTTTGTTTTGCCTGTCTCTATTTTTTGTCTTCCCACCCTAGCAGAATGTAAGCTCCATGAAAGCGGAGACTTTATCACTACTTTCTCTATCATTAGTGTCTAGCTAATAACTAACACAGGGCAGATGCCTAATATTTAATATATGAAGAGAAGATGACTTCAATTAACGTTTATAAGGTACCAAACACTAAAGTTGTATCTCCCATTCAGATTTCTCCTGTGATCTTCATATTCAAACATAACCACCTACTTGGCAGCTCCATCTGAAAAGCACACAGGCAAATGGTGGGTCACTAAACTTGCTCCTCCTCACAGTGCTCCCTATTTGGTTAGGTGACACTACCACCAGCCAAATTTCCCAAACCACAAACTTAAGTTTTATCCTTGATAAGGATTCCTCCCCCTTAGCCCATGTCCATTCACCACCGAAGCCTCTCCATGTAACTTCAATTCTATCTCCTAAATCTCTTCAATCCATCTATTTCATCAGTCCATCTGCTTCTCTTCAAACTTATCACTCAAGTACAAATCACCACCCATCATTTCTCCCCTAGACAATTATAACACCCTTCTAACTCATGCTCCAGATCCATTTATTGCTGTCAAGTTATAGCCTCAGTGGCTACAATGGCTTCCTACTACTCTTAGAATGAAATCTAAAATCCTTATTACATACTATAAGGCCCACGTGAAATATCCCTATCAGCTACCCAGTTTTATCTCTATGATCAAGTCTTTGGCCTTCTTCCCATTGTTTACACTGACCATGCTCTAGCCTACCATGGGGCCTTCAAAAGAATACAGCTCTTCTACCTAAAACACCATGTCATACCACCCTAGATACCCATACTCATCTTTCAGTTCTCAAACACAAACACTGCTTCCTCAGAGAGTTTGTGGTAGACAGAATTCTAAAGATATCCTTCCCCTATCACAAAGATTTCCATGCTCTGGTTACACAATCAAACAGTAATCCACATACTGCTGTGAAGGAACTTTGCAGAGGTAATTAAGGTCATTACTCAGTTTATTTTAAAATAAGGAGATTATCCTGGTGGATCAAATATAATTCACTTAAGTTCTTATAAGCAGAGCTTTCTCCTAGCTACAAGCAGAAGACAAAGTCAGACTTGCAGCAGAAACTGGCCAACAACCTGGTTGAGCCTGAAAGCAGATTCCCTTCAAAGACTCCACACTGGGAGTCAGGGGTTATGCTGCTGCTTCGTACTCCAGCATCCCTTATCAGAGTGTGTGTGTGTTTTTTTTTTGGTTTTTTTTGGGTTTTTTTTGACAGAGTTAGACAGTGAGAGAGAGAAAGGTCTTCCTTTTCCGTTGGTTCACCCCCCCAAAATGGCCGCTACAGTCCGAGCTACGCCGATCCGAATCCAGGAGCCAGGAGCTTCTTCCTGGTCTCCCATGGGGTGCAGGGCCCAAAAGCTTGGGCCATCCTCCACTGCACTCCCAGGCCACAGCAGAGAGCTGGACTGGAAGAGGAGCAACCGGGACAGAATCCGGCACCCAAACCGGGACTAGAACCCAGGGTGCCGGCGCCACAGGCGGGGGATTAGCCAAGTGAGCCATGGCACCGGCCTAGAGAGTGGGTTTTAATATGTGTTGCTCTACGTTGAATCCAGCTCCCTGCTTAATGTGCCTGCGAAAGCAGCTAAGATGGCCCATGTCTTTTGGCCCCTGCACTCATGAGATGAGAGATGAGGAAGAAGCTCCTGTCTCCTGACTTTGGCCTAACCCAACCCCAGCTTTTGAGGAATGAACCAGTGAATGGATGATTTCTCTCTCTCTCTCTAACTCTGCCTTTCAAATAAAATCTTTTTTAAAAAGAGACTAGTATGGTGTTCCCAGCTCCTGGCTTCAGCCTGGCCCAGGCCTGGCTGTTGCAGCCATTTGGGAAATTAACTAGTAGATGTCTATTTTTCAAATAAATGAATAAACCTTTAAAAAATAAAAAAGACTCCAGATAAGATCCCAGGCTGCTGATACCTTGACTTAGGCCCATGATACTCTAAGCAGAGAACAATGCAAAGCCAAATGAACTTCTGACCTGCAGAACTATGATTTAATAGGTGTTGTTTTAAGTTACTAAATTCATGGCAGCAATGGAAAAAATAATACAGAGGCTCTTCCTTGAGTGTTATTTCCACCCTAAGCTAGGTTGTGACCTGTATCAAATGTTCCCATAACTTTTTCATAATATTTATCATACTTATTACATAATGTATGCAGTCTAACAACTACAGTTAGCCATTTTATTTTTCTGTACCATACCCCATTATAATCCAATGTCTACATAATCAGTTATCCATAAATGTTTGTTGATTTGATAAACAAATTTTGTATTCAATCATATCTCAAAATTCTCAATCAAGGGGCCAGCACTGAGGCATAGTTGGCTAAGCCTCTGCCTGCAGCGCCAGTATCCCATATGGGTGCCATTCATGTTCCAGCTGCTGCTCTTCCAATCCAGCTCTCTAATATGGCCTGGAAAAGCAGCAGAGGATGGCCCAAATGTTTGGGCCCCTGCACCTGCAAGGGAGACCTAGAAGAGCCAAGCTCCAGCCTTTGCGGCCATTTGGGGAGGGAGCTGGCGGATGGAAGACCTCCGTCTGTCTCTCCCTCCCTCTGTAATTCTACCTCCCAAATAAATAAGTAAAATCTTTTTAAAAAATTCTCAATCAAAACACCTCCTGTAAGGTGCTATATTATACTTTCATAATAAAGGTCAATGGAGAAGAGTTCCAATGAATGGAATATATCTAGAACCATTTGGGCAATTGTTCTGTTCATTTTACAAATTCTCCTGTATGGGTCGGCTCTGTGGCACAACAGGTTAAAGCCCTGGCCTGTAGAGCCGGCATCCCATATGGGCACCAGTATGAATCCCTGGTTGCTCCACTTCCAATCGAGCTTCCTGTTAATGTACCTGGGAGGGCAGCAGAAGATGGCCCAAGTCCTTGGGCGCCTGTACCCACGTGGGAGACCTGGAAGAAGCTCCTGGCTTCTGGCTCCTGGATCCTGGCTTCGGATTGGCTCAGCTCCAGCCCTTGTGGCCATTTGAGGAGTGAACCAGCAGATAGACCTCTCTCTCTCTCTCTCTCTCTCTCTGTCTTTGTCTCTACCTCTCTCTGTAACTCTGTAAAATAAAATAAATCTTAAAAATAAATAAATAAATAAATAACTCTCCTTTACCATTATTCCCCACCATTTCACACTCAATGTTCCCATCTAACAGAAAATCACAGAATATTGTCATATAGAGCCATCATTACTAATAACTCTGGATGATAGTCCTCAGATATGTTGAATTACAAATAAAGGCTTAAAACAACTGTTCTATTAAAGATACATTTTTCAAACTGCACAAAGTTCAGCTTTTCAGTCTGAGACATTTCCATCTAATAATAAAAACATATATCATATGAATATATCAAAGCTGAATATATTAAAGCTATCTGATCAAGAAAAGAAAAAGTCTACTTAAAGAACAATATACTTACATCAATGGAAATGCAAAAAATGGGAGTGTCATGGCAAGTCTTGCTGTAAATTCATCAGGAAGATACCACAAGTACACAATTAAGCATGTAAACAGATAGAGAACTGAAGAATAAAGAATTAATCTTCCAACCCATAATTTTTGTAATCTCTGATTTTTTTCCCTAAATTCTTCCAATGCTTGAATTTCCTGTTAAGAGAAAATTATTTCACATTAATAAATCTTAAACATCATTTAAAAAATGCTAAAAATTCTTAACATGGAAGGTTATATAGAAAGAACTCTTAAAACTCAATGAAATATAATATTCTAATAATTTTAAATAGAACATAATATGAAAAACTAAAAATGAAGCTAAAATTTTTAAATGCTTACTCTGCCAAATCACTGTTTAAAATGCAAAATTACTACTTTTAACCTATTAAAGAGGCAAAGATTAGAGAAGTGAAATTGGCATCAATAAATAATACTGATTTAATCAAACAACTAATGATTCTCTTAGAATGAGACCTAAAAAACATTGGTAATTATAAAATATGGCGACTGGTGCTGTGGCATAGTAGGTTAAGCCTCTGCCTGTGGCTCCAGCATCCCATATGGGTACCAGTTTGAGTTCTGGCTGCTCCACTTCTGATCTAGCTCCTTGCTAAATACTCTGGGAAAGCAATGGAAGATGACCTCAATCCTTGAGCCCCTGTACCCAACATGGGAGACCTGGAAGAAGCTCCTGGCTCGTGGCTTCAGGTTGGCACAGCTCTGGTCATTGCAGCTATTTGGGGAATAAATCAGTGGATGGAAGATTTCTTTCTTTCTCTTTCTTTCTTTCTCTCACTCTCTCTCTCTCTCTCCTCTCTCTCTCTTTGTACCTCTCATCTATAATTCTGCCTCTCAAATAAATAAATAAATCTTTAAAAAATAAAAATTAATGGGGCCAGCCAGTGTTGTGGCTCAGTGGGTTAAGCTGCCACCTATGATGCCGGCATCCCATATAAATGCCAATTCAAGTACTGGTTGCTCCACTTCCAATCCAGCTCCCTTGCTAATGTGACTGGGAAAGGATCAAAAGATGGCCCAAGTATTTGGGTCCCTACCACCCACATGGGAGTCCCAAATGGAGTTTGGGCTTCTGGCTTCAGCTTATGGCCATTTGTGAAGTGAACCAGCAGATGAAAGACCTCTCTCTCCCCACCTCTTACTCTCCCTCTCCAACTATGCCTTTCAAATAAATCTTAAAAAAAAAAAAGAAGAAAAATTGAAAGTGATCCATAGTAGATTCTTGTCTATTTACCACTTTTAATATTCCTGAGAAATAATTACTTTTGATGGTAATATAAAAACTGTGTAAATTTTGTAGACTTAAAAATTATTGAACACTCTTATAATTATTGTATCCTATCTGTAATACTGATTTCATACTGTTAATCTAATTTTATTCTTACAGATTCTATTACTTGATGCAGACTTAAGTCACTGATAGACTGGATTTTTTTGAGATCATGTAACATTAAAGTTCTCAGATTTACTCCATGTCATCTCTAAATTCCCATCCCAGATTTAGTCTCTACAATTATACATACTAAAATAATATTTAATAGTTAAAATGAATTAAAATGAATACTTCAACAAAGAACATACCTTATCTATACTTTCTAGCACTTCTACAGTTGAAGGTTTTGTCTGTTATGGAAACAGAAATGAGACAGCATTAAAACTTATTACTACAAACAAAAAGAAAAATTTTTATTTACATAGTCATAAAAGAACATTTTAATCAAATATTGTTTTTGCAAACGCTATATAACATGTATTCCTGTTTATAATGATTTAAATAAAAATTATAATTACAAATATAACCTCATAAGATTAAAGAAACAAGCATTTATTTAATTTCTTTAGTCCCAGACTTTCAACCCTGATAGCTCAACTCTTCCCATTCTACACCTCAATAGAGCATACTTTCAAAGAAACAATTTTGCTCCAAGAAAAATGTTCTTAGATATTATTATTCCAGAGAATTCATACTAAAAAACTCACAGACTAAAGATGGTCTGATGCTAAAAGTTCACTTATGACTCTAGGGGTCAAAATCAATAGCTTACTTTCATTCTGAATTCCTAAGTACCTTTTTGAAGATCAGGTTTTTAAAGGCATCTCAGAATACTTCATTATAGCAAAGTTTGTTTGCCAAAGTTTTTTTTAATACCATCTAGAACCAAAACCAGTCAAAATGGCTCTTATAATACTTAAGAAAATATTTACCAATTACATACTCAACAATCCAAGAGGGTAATGAATATCAGCTCTTTGTAGTTCCCAGAAGAGCTGTTAACATTAGGTTGAACTGTATGTGATTGCCATTTTTATAAGTACTTAAATATTGGCAATTTCATACAGTTTAACCTAGTAAAAAGAGAACAGAACAGATAAATCTGATATTTAGACAAAACTATCATAAGATTTTTATACGGGGAGTCACCTCATTCATATGTGAAATCCAAAAGAACTCATCTCATGGAATTAAAGAGTAGAATAGTGGTTACCAGAGGCTGGGGAATTTGAGGGAGAGGGTTGTTGAAGAATATGAAATTAGAGTTAGATAGGAAGAGTAAGTTCAAAATATCTATTATACCCCATGGTGACTGCAGCTAATGATGATGCATTCTTGTATGTCAAGTGTTCTTACCATAAAACTGATAACTATTTGAGATAATACATCTTTTAATTTCCTGGATTTAACCATTCCTTAAAACAAACACATACTTCTAAATAATTTTATCTAGCAATTTAAAAAATAAAGGGGAAAAAAAAGGCAGGGTCGATATAATGCTAATCCAAAATAATGCTGTTCTACCAACAGTTCAAAAACTAAGGGGCCAGTGCTGTGGCACAGCGGGTAAAGCCACCACCTGTAGTGCCGGCATCCCATATGGGCACTGGTTCAAGTCCTGGCTGCTCCACTTCCGATCCAGCCCTATGCTATGGCCTGGGAAAGCAGAAGATGGCCCAAGTCCTTGGGCTCTGGACCCTCATGGGAGACCCAGAAGAAGCTCCTCGTTCCTGGCTTCAGATCAGCACAGCTCCAGCAGTTGCAGCCATCTGGGGAGTGAACCAGTGGATGGAAGACAGTTCTCTCTCTCTTTCCCTCTCTCTCTGCTTCTACCTCTCTGTAACTCTGCCTTTCAAATAAATAAATACATATTTTAAAAAACACTAAATTTTGTACCAAGTATTGCTAGACTCTATTGTAATAATATAGAAGCAAAAAATAAACAATTTGTCCTAGGTTATATTATCACCTCTTACATTTATATTTTCTAGCTCTAAAATTGAGATATTTCCTCTAAAGACTTAGCCAATAAAATCAAACTGCATTTTGAATTTTGTTTAACCTCTAATTCCTAAAAGTGTATTTAGTATGATTTTAGTAAATATTTGTGACAAGTTTTAAGTAAAAAGAAAAACAGTCTTTAAAAAATTTAAGTGTAGAGGCCAGTGTTGTGGCACTGAGTGTTAAGCAATGGCCTGCAACACCAACATCCCATGTCAGTGCCAATCTGAGTCCTGGCTGTTCCACTTCTAATCCAGCTCCCTACTTAATGGCCTGGAAAAGCAGTGGAAGATGGCCCAAGTACTTGGACCCTGCCACCCATGTGGCAGACCTGAATGGAGTTCCAGGTTCCTGGCTTCCAGCCTAGCCAGCCCCTGCTGTTGGCCATTTAGGGGGTAAACCAGCAGATGGAAGATCTTGCTTTCTTTCTCTGTGTGTGTCTCTCTCTCACTTGATCTATAACTCTGTCTTGCAAACAAATAAGTAAATCTTTAAAACAAAAACTTCAAGTATGTTGCAGAATATTTAATTTCTACCACCTTTCAAGTAAGTTTGAAATTTAAGCAATATGAGAAGAAAACAAGAAAACATTTGCGCAAAAACACATGAAAGCAGAAATAAATGTCCTAAGTCAAAGTGAAACAACTTAGTCAAATAAACAGATCTCTATAGTGCAAATAGAACTTTTAAAATAAAATCCAAGTAAAAAAAGCAATTCAGAGAGAAGAAAAAAGAAATTAAGCAAAGTGAAAGATAGTATTAAACTACTACTGAAGGCTACCACAAAGGAAACTTTTATAGGCACCATTATATAATACTTTTACATTAAACTTAAGAACTAGCTAGATGGTAAAGAAAAATAACTTACCCTCCATCGAGAAAATAATCCACCCATCTTTTACTCATAGAAATTGGGCACAATGGCAAATATCACCAACTGTCCAAAAGAAATCACAGCTAGAAATAGAGCAAGTATTTTTAAATGTTAAGTTAAACATACAACATACCCACTCTAAAATTTAGATAGTACAATATTACCTAAAAATACTACAAAATATTAATTTCTTTATACGCTAATTATGTGGAATTTAAATTCAATCATCGGGATGTATGCCACGTTTTGAAGATTATTTCTTTGGGGCCAGCACTGAAGCATAGCAGATTAAGCCACAGAACATGATGAGATTATCACTGGCATCCTCCATGGGCACCAGTTCATGTCCCAGCTGCTCCACTTCCAACCTAGCAACCTACAATAGCTTGGGAGAAACAGCAGAAAATGTCCCAAGTTCCAGGGCTTCTGTACCCATGTGGGAGACCTGGAAGAAGCTTCTGGCTCCTGGCTTTAGCCTGACTCAGCCATGGCCACTGAAGCCATTTGGGGAGTGAACCAATGAATGAAAGATCGATCTCTCTGTAACTCTGCCTTTCCAATAAAAATAAATATATCTTTAATAAATTGTTTCTTCATAGTGAGAACATACTTAAAAGTGGAAATAAAGCTGGAAAGACTTTTTAAATGACAAAGAATTTTTGAAGTATATATTCATACCACTTTGCAATTTTCTATTTTTTAAAGTAGCTTCCCTATGTTGTTCTTGTAATGGAAGCTTTATTATACAACTTTCATTCAATCTACTTTATTTTTTTTTAAAGATTTTATTTATCTGACAGGTAAGAGTTACAGACAGTGAGAGACAGAGAGAGAGAAAGGTCTTCCTTCCGTTGGTTCACTCCCCAAATGGCTGCAACGGCCGGAGCTCCGCCAATCCGAAGCCAGGAGCCAAGAGCCTCCTCCTGGTCTCCCATGCGGGTGTACGGGCCCAAGCACTTGTGCCATCCTCCACTGCTTTCCCAGGCCATGGCAGAGAGCTGGACTGGAAGAGGAGCAACCAGGACTAGAACTGGCGCCCATATGGGATGCCGGCGCCACAAGCGGAGGATTAGTGCAGCACAGCACTGGGGCCTCATTCAATCTACTTTGAATAACTATTTCTGCCATTCATCTGTCTCCCAAGTAAGCTAGTTATTTGGAATTATGGATGTTTTACAATGTTTAGAATAATATCAAAGCCAACTGAATTTTGAATAAGAAAATAAGGGTTACAAGGTTACCTGTGATCTTAAGTAAGTCATTTAATGATTTTGAGCCTTGACTTTCTTTTCTGTAAATTACTGTTAATATCAACCCCTTTTCACAGTTTAGCCTTCAATATTAACATCTTACAGATTAAAAAAAATAAATAAATGAAAAGAGTGATTAACCCAATAAATCAGGATAAACTTGAATTTAAAAAGCCCTGCTATCTTCAGACTGCTGCTCCCTATTACTAAACACTGCAGTCCGATACCCCGATAAGCATTTCTCTCTGAAATTTTGTCTAAGTCCCCCCGGCTAGTTGATCTTCATGTCAGCAAGCTATATATCTTTAGGTGTTTTTCTATGACTCTACAATGTTTTGTAGTAGACAATATTATACTCTAAATCAATTTATCTTCAATAATTATATAATTTATTTTTAAATTGAAATATTAAAAGTATACTTTTAAAGTGACATATTTTTACCAGATTACAGCTTGTACTTGCCAATGTGTGGAACTACTTCACTGCCCCCCATCAAAAAAAAGTATCTACTCACGTTTTTTTAACTACAAATATAATTACAAAATACCAGTACTCAATAAGAACATTCACCTGCAACACTATTTATATAGAGAATTTAGCATAAGGCATATGTATATTGGAGTTTCTTACAAAAGTAACAGAGTGTCTAACTATGATACTCTTACTTACAAAGTCATTTTTAAGGACAAAGTATCTATAAAATTGATAAATATAATGAATGTCACAAGCCAATGTAAGTTATAATCCAAATATTATTAACTCTTAATATTACCTCAGTACTCAAATTTCTAAAATGTGGTTCTAGGAAATCCAAGAACTTTAATGAACTAAAGTGTAAATTTGAGTCAAGACATTAAATAAATCTCAACATTCTTTTTTTTTTTAAAGATTTATTTATTTATTTGAAAGTCAGAGTTATACTGAGAGAGGAGATGCAGGGAGAGAGAGAAAGAAAGAGAGAGAGAGAGTCTTCCATCCAATGGTTCACTCCCCAAATTGCCACAACGACCGGAGCTGTGCCAATCCGAAGCCAGGAGCCTTGAGCTTCTTCCGGGTCTCCCACATCGGTGCAGGGTCCAAGGGCTTGGACCATCTTCTACTGCTTTCCCGGGCCATAGCAGAGAGCTGGACAGGAAGTGGAGCAGATGTGTCTTGAACTGGCTCCCATATGGGATGCCAGCGCTTCAGGCCAGGGTGTTAACCCACTGCACCATAGCACTGGCCCCTCTCAACCTTCCTAAGGTGCTAAAAATAATAACCAAGAAAGTTTAGGGGCCTGGGGCCAGTGCTGTGTCACAGTGGGTTAAAGCCCTGGCCTGAAGCGCCAGCATCCCATATGGGCGCCGGTTCAAGTCCCAGCTGCTCATCTTCTGATCCAGCTCTCTGCTAAGGCCTGGGAAAGCAGATGGCCCAAATCCCTGGGCCTCTGCACCCACGTGGGATACCTGGAAGAAGCTCCTGGCTCCTGACTTCGAATCAGCTCAGCTCCGGCCGTTGCGGCCATATGGGGAGTGAACCAGCAGATGGAGGACCTCTCTCTCTCTCTGTCTCTACCTCTCTCTGTGACTCTTTCAAATAAATAAAAATAAATCTTAAAAAAAAAAAAAAAAGGAAAAGGAAAAGAAAGGTGAGGGGGCTGATATTCAGAGGAACCACTCAACTTGGTATATTCAAAGTATACATCATTACACTATTTTGGAACTGGTGTATGGTATCTACTACAGCGTTTGGTACTCAATCGACCACATTTTTATAAAAGAATTATATGCCTCCAAATTAAGTTTGTAGCCATCACACACTTGACTGAATTTTCAATATATGAAATTAATAACAAAACCAGTATCATTCATTTAATCTCTAGCTTGCCCTAAAACAAATGCTTTACATGAATTCTATCATTTAGATATTACTTTCCCCCCCATATTACAAATGAGTAACATGAAGCCAGAGAAGTGGAGTAATTTGCTAAGGTCCTAAAAACATTAGGTGGCAGGGGTAGATCTTTTTTTTTCCTAAAAATCAATCATTTATTTTGAGTAACACAAAATCAGAAATGAAGTCTGATTCATATAGATTAGATTGGAATAGTTATATATATGAAAATACCTATGATATTCTCAAAGAGTTGGTAAACAGAACTACTGAAGTGGAAAGGGAGTTATAAACACAAGAGACAGTGTTAAGTACAATGTATCATGTAAACCAATTCCTTTATCTGATTAAATGTGAATGTTTAAATCTCCATTAAAGAGAAGCTAAATGACTGCCAAAATCATGTAGTTCCAGATAGAGGCAGAATAAGTACTAGAAGTCTACAAGTGTTGTCCTTATTTGTTTACTGCATGTCACTCTTAAAATAAGCACAACATGAAATACATGCATAATATCACAATTAATACTAATTTTGACATCAATTACTTGCTTGGAGAATTGTTTTGATGTTAATGAAACAATCAGGGCTTAGCTTCAAAGATTCTTTGAAGCAAGGGATTGTGCTTTTAAATCAGTGCTCTAAAACAACATTAGGGTGATAGTCCTAAAATGCCATATCCATGCTTTCCTATTCATAACCAAAGAAATAGTCAACCTTTATTGTTCCAGCAATTTTTCGATCAAATTTGGGTATTTGCTAAAGAAGCTGATTGATTATAATGTACATGTAACGAGTGGAACTTTACAACAGGCATGAAAACATAACAAAATTAAATATTTCTTTAGCTTTAATTTCACATGTCTTCTATTTTCAACTAATGATTCTCTCTTGTCAACCCAAACACCTTAACTCAAACTCCTGTGGCCACTTTACTATGAAACCTTGGAAAATAAGGTACCTAACCTCTCTGTTACTCAATTTCTCCATCTGCAAAAAAGGGATAGATAGTCAAGGTCCCTCTTTACCTTCTGAAATATATGACATAATGAATTCTGAACTGTTTCAACAGTTCCTGATACATAATTGTTCAACACAACTTGTTTTTATATCTATGATCATTGTTGTTTTCTCAACAGATCTGCCTCCTTTCAGATACGTGTACATGAAAACACAGGGGAGTCAAATAACCCTACATTTCCCTCTGAAGCATAAATCAATTTGCTTGTGCTCGAGTGGACAGATGGCTCAACCTCAAATGGGTTGTTCCCAGGAACTCTACTATGGCATGTACAGAGTGTCTTCCCACTTTGATATCACATGGGATCTGGCATGAAATCTTAAGAGTTGGGTGCATTTAAATGTGTTTTTTAATTAACAATAACATCTTTTTTTTGATGCTTTCTACCAACTACTATTCACTCAGGTTTGAGCATCAGAATTTAAAATCTTGAGAAATGTTTTTCTTAAATCTTCAGTTCACTTCATGCAACATTAATATAATGGAATAATACAGACCTGTATTTAAAATATAGGTCAATCTCATACTGGTGATTATGTGATCTTGGGCAAATTACTTAAACTCTCTATTACTCAGTTACCTCATTTATAAAATGGTGACAATATCTACACATTATATAATTGGTGTATTAAATGAAAGTATGTATCACTTGGCACAGTATCCAACACACAGTAAGTGCTTAATAAATCATAGCAATTATTATACTATTATGAGAAAACACATGTAGTACTTAAAGCAGCTTTCCAGCTTCTTACAAAGCACTTACTTCATATTTTTTAAATTGTAAATAAAATTACAGATCATATTTTTACGAAATTACATTGCTATCATTTTCTCTAATAAAAAAAAGTAAAATATTCTGCAGACTCTTCCATTAAAATAACCCAGTAGGTCTTTCAGAAAATAGCAATGGAAATTTAGTTCTAGCCTTAATTAATCCTGTTCCAAACTTAAGTATAAACTATTTCATCACCATCAAATTACTTCCAAAACATACTGTATGAGGATTATACAATTTAACTTTAAATATGATTTGCTCTTGAACTCTCTCAAGTATTCTAATTGAAATGGGAATTCTGAAATATTCCAAAACAAACTGTCCAAAATTAAAAATCAATGAAAAGAAGTACACCTCTAAAAGCACTTTTACTACACGATGATTAAATGGTTGCTTTCATGGTTGAGTCTGTTTTCATTCTAAAATAAATGCTATCAAAATAATTTTGACTAGAAAGATTTTTACACAGAATGACACCTTTATGGTAGCCGTAACTGCTTCCTCTTTTTATGTTCTCTTTCAAGTTAGTAATACATAGACATTATACAGATGTATTAACAGCATTACAGACGTGATTTAAATAAATGTCAAAGAACTTTTAAAAATCTAACTACAAACGCACCACTCCTGGTTAATACAAAGTGTTCAAAAATCAACTGGGTCCTCCTAAGAGAACTGGGGTCAAGGGATTAGCATTCCCTGCAGCTAGAACACAGGAGTATGCCTGGTACCAGGCCTACTCACAACCACCGGAACGCTGCTGAGCGGGGTCAGTCCTGACACTGGGGAGACCCAGGCCACAGAGAAAGGAGGAAAGAGTAGACACCAGCACCACACGCCAGAAGCTACGTGGGAAAAGCGGAACATGCGAAACTCGGTGAGTCACAAGTCCTGCTCAGAACCGTGCGCGCACCATCAGCAAAAACTGAGTTCACCAATCCCGGCGCGCTCTCGATCGGCGCAAACACGACCTTCAAGGCCTGAAACTGACCGATGCTGGTTAGGTTTGCTTGCCTTCCTCGGCCACGCCCGGGACACCTACGCATCTTCGCCCTCCCGCCCCACCCCTCAAGCCGCCCTGCGCCCCTCCGTAAGGACAATGGTGCTAGGGCCGCTTCTGCGAAGTGGCCCGCAATCCACGCCCACATGCCGGGGCTGGGCGGCGTGACTCTGTCAGTTTTCAGTCCCCGCGGATCTGTCCAACTCGTGCCTCCTCCGCACAAGTCCGAGAAATTCAAGATGGGCACAACAGTCAAAGCGCAGAGTTTACCTCAGGATCTGCTCCTTTGTGACTTTTTGAATCTTTGCCCACACCTACAGACGGGCCAAAGAGCTGAGGCTCAAGCCAGTCACCGCTCTGAATCTCCGAGAACAGCCCCTGGGTTGGGGGCGGAGACCGCAGGACCGGGGTCTCCAGCACCCCAGACCCACCTCTGCCGCTGTGCTGGGAAATCGAGGGAATTAGGCGGCGAGACCCTGTCGGCGCACACCCCCGCGCCAGTCTGACTACACACCGCCTCAGAGCTCCTAGGCCACGGGGCATGCGGCAGGAGCGCCGGGAGAGGCGAGCCGGCAAGCAGGGAGCTTATTTCCTCGGGCAAGCCTCAGCGCGCCCCCCCACCCCGCCCAAGGCCTCACAAATGCCCTCATGTCGAGCGCTTTACCTGCGAGAAGCGGGTGCAGCCCAGCCCCGGCGTCCACCCCTGCCAGCCTCGGCCGCCACCGCGTACGCAGCCTGCCTCTCCAGCACGCAGCGGCCGCCACTGACAGAGCCCCGGGCCGAGCCAACACCTTCCCATCAAACCCCGCGCTCCCACCGCCAGCCAATCGGCGCCGCTGCCGGCGCGCGCCGCTCCCCCGTCACGTGACGAGCCAGGGCGGGCAGTTGGGCAGGGCCGGCAGGGCGGTTGGTACGGGGTCGCTTGTCTGTGTGGCCTCCGCCGCAGACCTGCGCTGCTCGCTGTCACGCAGGGGCGTGCTTCAGTTAATTAGGACCCTTAGCGCTAGTCATCTCTGACTTCTTCCCCTGCCTCCTTTTCCTTTAACGCCTATTCTGCCAAGTCTCGCGGGAGAAAGAAAACCCCGAAACTGGCCCTGGTGGTCCCAGACCGCAGCAGGAGAGGAGCGTGGTGGGCCCGACAAAGGTTGAGGAGAGTGGAGGTGGGTGTGCGTGTGCGTGTGCGTGAAAGGAGTCGGACCTGAAGAGGCGCCGATCGCCGTCATCCAGCCGGTCGAGAAAACCCAGAGGAGACCCGGAGAGTGCTGGGGGCTTTTATCACTCTGAACGTCACAAAAGGTCATTTGATGACTCGGCGCTTACCTCACCCCAGGAGAAAGCCAAATGAGGTTGATTTCAAAGCTGGGGCTAACAACACAAGCAGAGTTTTCAAACCTGAGAACACTCTCCAGAGGCCCTGATCCCCGGGCCCGTGAAAACCTCGCGGGCTATATTTGGCTCAGATTTGAAATATTGCCTAGATGGTGTTAGGTTTCCCACTCAACTGCCAAAACAAAAAACAAATAAAACTGGGATGAAAAACAAGAGTTGTGCACACGGTCAAGAAGAAATAGGGAATCTTCAGCGAGGGCCTGTACCATGTTTTACCCGTATGCAAGCATTTTTCATGTTTTTTTTTTCTTATAAAATGTTTATGAGTTTTAAAGAGTGTAAGTTTAATATGCTACGCTTCAACTCTGACAACACCAACAGGCAAAGAAAATAAGTTGGCCATAGTATCTAGTTGATAAAAATAATGTACCATTATACTGGAAGCTGATTCACTGTGGAGTTGCTTGTCCTGAATTATAAAATCTTTAGTTACAGCTCAATAAACTTAGAACGATGGATGTAAGTAAGAACTAAGATGTGTGTTCTGTGAGCCAGGCACTTTATAAATGTAGAAGAAAATGAACAAGCAGCTCAACTGTTTTGATAGGGAAATCTGACCATTTTGTTTTTCAGCGTTTACTGTTGAAAGTATTTGAAGTCCTGTGCAGCTATGCAAATCCATCCCACTACTGGAAGATCTCCTTTCTAGCAAACAGGAAAGAAGGGCTTGTACACTTGCAAATAGTTTGTCCTGTAGTTTGTACCGAGTCATCAAGACCTTTTATAAAAGGGTACAAACTGGATGGCTGAGATGAAGAGCCAACTGCATTGGAAAGATTCCAAAAATTTAATTCTGAGATAAGATTCCCTAAGGAATGGGAGAGCTATGACCTGGCAATGGGAAAAGAGAAGAATTTAGTCATGAACTCTTTTAATCCTCCCAACAACCTTTTAAGAAAAGTATCATTTTTCAAATGAAACTGTAAAAGAAAGAGATTAAGTATGCCCACATTGTTGAAGGTAACACTATATCCTGCCTCCTTTATACCAAGGTAAGAGTTTGTCATACAAAATGAGGGAACAGCCTTACAAGCAGAGAAATCGACAAATGCTCTCTATCACTGGATGATGGGCTACAGGGTGATTCCAAACATAACAAGGCCCTGCGTTAAGTGTTGAGGATTCAGAGGTACATAAAACGGCTGTTCTAAAGCATCTGACCGTAATAGGAGAAACCTCAACACACACACACACACACACACACACACACTCTCTCTCTCTCTCTCTTTCTCTCTCTCAGTACCTTACAGGATAAGTAAATGCTGGGCTAGCAGCTATTGCTCACAGTATTGGAAAACTGGTGAGGCAGCAGCAGCCCCCCAGCGGGGGGGGGGGGGGGGGGGATACACAGGACTGCCTAGGAAGGTGCTGCTTCCTTGGAGTCCGGGTGTGACGTTCTCCCCTACCGATTCTAAAAATGCTCGGACAGAGTCTGGAGCAGCAAATTCTGCAGAACACCAGAGAATACTTTGAAAGAGGAAGCAAACTTTTGTAGCCAATGATCTAATTCAATACATTGAATTTTTTTCAATAAATTGAATCTTTTCGAGTATGAGAGCTTAGAGTAGGGCCATTCACTGTTCTGGTCAAGATTAGGGAAGGCTTCCTGGAGGAGGAAGTCGCATGCAAAGATCTTAAGGATGAGGAACTGAAGGAGGGAGGAAGGGCAAACGGAGTCCCCTGTGTAAAGGACTTCTTGTCAGGAGGGAACATTGCAAGCTGAGGGACTGCAGGATGCCACTGTAGTGAAGCGCCGGCTGCCGGTCTCACTGGAGCACGCTAAGCAGGATATTGGCCCTGTCTAGAACGTTCGTTTCCTTTAGAGGGAGGGGCCTTGACATGCTCAGGTCTGTGTTTTGAAAAGGTCAGCTGCAGTGTGGGAACACAGGAAGAGCCAGTGTTGGACAAACTAGGGTCTGCGGTAGGTAGTGTGCTAGGTGATAGTAGTTCAAGTGGATTGAGGTAGGAACCAAGCGGGGCAGGGAAGGGAACAATTTAGGAAGTAAAATGGGGTGTCTTGGGAATGGACCCACAACACATGTGGCAGCGTGGGATGGGGATTGAAAGAGAGAGGAGAGTGCGAAATGACTCAGAATTTCTGGCGAGTCCGGTGAAGACAGTAAGGCCATCATGGAGATATGGGCGACGCTGGAAGAGAGCCGGGGAAATGATATCAGTTTGAACATGTTGAGTTCAAGATGGCTTTGCGACTGCAAGGGGAGACATAAACAAAGGGGATCTAAGGGTCTGTAGCACTGAGAAGTGTAGTCTGGAGGGAAAAATAAATACGTAACAGCTTGTGGTCTGTTCTGAAGGGAACTTTTTCAAAATGCAAGTGTCATTTACTATAAATACATTTTATTTTAAAATATATTGAGAAGAATAAAACAAGTGGAAGTCTCTAGAGCAGGTTCCCAGACTCCTCTGAGAATACTGAGGAACCCTTGACAAAAAACCAAAATCTCGGGCCGGCGCTGTGGCGGCAGGTAAAGCCATCGCCAGTGCAAGTCCTCTGCTGACTGATGACTGTTGTATTTGAGCGGCAGACGGCTCTCAGTGGCTGCAGGGACAGCTTTCCTGGCTCTTCGCCCAGGCCTCCTGCCCTGTCAACTGCAACAACATTCAGCAGAGCTCAGAGACTCTTCTTGTCCACCGTCCCCATGGAGACTCATCTGCCCCCAGTAGTCTCCATAGTTCTGTCCCCGCTCCCTGTCTTTCTGCTTCCTGCCACTTTGTAGGTTTCAGCTAATCTCCCTGGCCAGGGCTGTGAAGGAAATAGCATCAAATCCCTCAGCGAGGTTTTTTTTTTTTTTTTTTTTTTATTCCTGAGAAATGACTTGGAAAATGTTTTTAAAAACTGGCTGAGCTATGTGGGGGAGAAAACTTTTCCCCTACCCCCTTATATTCTGACCTTGGAGCCTACAGATTAAACTGACAAAAGGGGCCGGCATTGTGGTGCAGTTAGTGAAGCTACCATTTGTGATGCTGGCATTCCATATCACAGCCCTGGTTTGAGTCCCAGCTGCTCGGCTTCCAATTCAGCTCCCTGCTAAAGTGCCTGGGAAAGCAGTGGATGTTGGGCCAAGTTTGGGGGCCCTTGCCATCCATGTGGAGTTCCTGCCTCCCAGCTTTGGCTTGACCCAGCCCTAGCAGACGAAGCCATTTGGGGAGTGAGCCAGCAGATGGAGGATTTCTTTTTCTCTCTGCCTCTTCTCTCTGTCACTCTGCCTTTCCAATAAAAGGCTTTAAAAATATATGTATATTAACAAGAAAAAAAACGAATTACACATATACATACATACACAAGCATTGACAAAGCAACTCAGAGAGGTGGTCAGAATTTGAGCTTAGCCACCATCCTAGTAAGGGGATGGAGAGGAGCAGAGGAGAAATTCTCGGAGAACAAATGACTTCTTCAGAGGAGAAGAGGAAGAGAAAGTGCGCTTATAGAAAAACAGATGACTTTTTGGAAAATTAAATGGGCTCTTAGGAGAATTAATGGAAGACAGAGTTTTGTAATAATGTCTGAATGTGGTGCCCACTTCTCTCCAGGGAGAGACTGTTAGAGCTGGTCCCCAGGAAGGGATGTTTGATAATTCAGTTCTTTGGGGAAGATCTGCCTTCACGTGATAAGAGATTTCAGAAATTCAAATGCTTTCAGCTCAGAATAACTTTTATGACACAGTGGCTTCCTCTGGACCGCTTCAGCTGATTTCTTTGTGGTCTTGCTGTAACAATGTTAAGTCTCTGAGACACTGTAGATGCTTCTGACTAAGGGAGGAATCCGGAAGTATGGAGGAAAAGAGAAGATTAGACTTTTTTTGTGGTGTCAAACATACAGAAAATTCATAAAATAGAAGGGTACTAGCTGAAGACTAAAATAACACTAATGTAATCGTGGTCCAGAATTAGAATACTACCAGCACCCCAAAAGTCCCCAATGTACCCCTGTTTTAATAATTTTCAAGTGTTTAGAGCTAGCCACTATTATGATTAATATCAGATTCAGGTTTTGCTCTGTTTTACAGTTTTACTGCCTGATTACTCATGCTTAAATAATGTAGTTTATGCCTGTTTTTGAGTTCTGCATAAATGGAATCGTAGAGTTAGGTTCTTTGTTTTTATCATGTCTGGAATTATTTTTATTCAACATTATTTCTTTAACATTTACCCTTGTTGATGTGACTTTAGTTTATTCATTTTCATTACTTTATATTACATGGATGTATCATAATTTATCTCTTCTATTGGCTATTTCTAGCTTTGGGCTGTTGTAACTAATGCTATTAGGAAAGTTTGCATGTGCATGCACACACACACACATACACATATATCCCAAAGGACATGAACACTGATTTCTATGGAGTCTTTACCTTGGTATGAAATTCCTGGCTTTTAGGACATAATATATCTTCAGCTTTGCAAGATCATGCCAAACTTTTGCTAAATAATTGTACCAATTTATATAACCAATAACATCATGTAAGTTTCTTTTGTTCCACATCATCATCAACACTTGGTATTGTCAGACACTGGATGTGTATTGCCAATTTATTATGGCTCCGTTTTGCAGTTCCCTCATTTTTAATGAAAAATAGCACCTTTTTATATGAGAATTGTTTCATTGTTCAGGTATTTCCCATTTTTATATTGGGTTGTTTGTGTTTTTCTTATTGATTTGTATTAGTTTGTTATATAAGGATACTTCAGAAGTCATGGGAAAAGTAGAATTAAAGGATAAATGTATTCTGGTGAGAAAAAATTTGAAGCCCATGCATAGTTTTTTCATAGTATGTGCTTTCCATGGACTTTTTGAAGACCCCCATATAGTCAACAGTCTTATTTCAACATTGTATGAGAGTATTTCAAAAAGTCCATGGAAAATTCATGTTATGAAAAAACTATGCATGGGCCGGCGCCGCGGCTCACTAGGCTAATCCTCCGCCTAGCGGCGCCGGCACACCGGGTTCTAGTCCCGGTCAGGGCGCCGGATTCTGTCCCGGTTGCCCCTCTTCCAGGCCAGCCCTCTGCTGTGGCCAGGGAGTGCAGTGGAGGATGGCCCAGGTGCTTGGGCCCTGCACCCCATGGGAGACCAGGAAAAGCACCTGGCTCCTGGCTCCTGCCATCGGATCAGCGCGGTGCGCCGGCCGCAGCGCGCTGGCCGCGGCAGCCATTGGAGGGTGAACCAACGGCAAAGGAAGACCTTTCTCTCTATCTCTCTCTCTCACTGTCCACTCTGCCTGATAAAAAAAAAAAAAAAAAAAAAAAAAAAAAAAAACTATGCATGATTTTCAATTTTTTTGCATCAAAATAAACATCTTTTAATTCCATTTTTCCATAGACTTTCTGAAGTACTCATGTGTGTGCCCTCCAAATGTTTTTCCTATTCGAGGGCTTAGATTTCAGTTCTTAAAAGTCTTTTGATGCAAAGAAGTTATGAACAGAGTCAAATTCATCACTGTTTTCCTTAATGATTGGTGGTATATATGTTCTGCTCAAGAAGCTTTCTTTATGTACTAAGACCATTAAGACTTCTTTAAAAATTATGTGAGAGAAGACAAATCTCCCATCTGGTTCACTCTCCAAATGCCTACAATGGCCTGGGTGGACCCAGACTGAAACCAGGAGATGGGAATTCAATCTGAGTCTCCCACATCGGTGACAGGTAGTCCAGTACTTCAGCCAACACCAACTTCCTCCCAGGGTACAAGTTAATCAGAACCAGGAATTAGGAACCAAAGCCAGGATTCAAACTTAGATATTCTGCTATAGCCCACCTGCATCTTAACACTAGGCCAAACCCCTTTAACACCTTTATATTGTCATCTAAAATTTTTTTTGCTTTGCTTTCCAAATTTTGTTCTAGAAAGTTCATAAACTTTTTATGTACAGAGAAAGTGAGCATCTGTAGTTCCCCACCCCTCATCCAAGTGGAAAATTAAACTAACACCAGATAATGAAAAATAGCCCTTTCCACGCTACACTGCAGTGCTATCTCTGTCATAAACCACGTAGTCATATGTGTATGGATTTGTTTCTACTCCTGGCATTCTTTTCCATGGATCTATTACCTCTTTTATGTATTATTGGATTCAATACACTAATATTTGTGTTTAAGACTTAGAAGACTCCTATAAGTGAGACTGGCCTATAATTTTTCTTTCTTGTAATATCTTCCTCTAGATTTGGCATCAAACTTGTACGAGCTAACGTCATAAAATGAGTCATTTGTCATTAGTTTTACAAATTTATTCTTGTCTTTAGAATTAAGTTTTCAAGAATCTCCCACAAAACCATTTGGATTTTTATCAAAACTTCCTTGCATATATTAATTTCAGGAAGAATGCTATCTTTCCACACGAGCCTTTCCTTTCTAAAACACAATCTGACTCTACATTTGTTCAAGTGTCCTCAACTATTCTCCAAAAAATTTTTTCATTTTCATCTTATAGTTCTCATATCTTAAAGTTGTCAGAATTCTAAAGATTACCACCCTTGATTAGTCAGTGGAACATGAATCCTGGGAGTACTATGAAAGGAATTTACAGATGTTGTTAAAGCTATAACCCTTAAAATGGGAAGATGATTCTGAATATTCTGAGTGGGACCAATCTAACCAATTGAGCCCCTCCTTGCAAACACAGAACTTTCTCCAGCTGCAGTCAAAGAGATGTGACAGAAGAGTGAAGTTAAAAAAAGATGAGGTAGAAAGGAAGGTCAGAGATGTTCAGATCGTAAGAAAGACTAGAACCATGATTGCTGACTTTGCAAATGGAGCAGAGCAGCCACCAGCCCAGGAATGAAGGTGGCCTCCAGAAGCTAAGCATGCCTCCTGACTGACGGCCAGCAACCAGACGGAGAACTCAGAGGAACAAAATTCTGCCAGCTACTTGAATGAATTCAGAAGGGGATTCTCCCTCAGAGCCTCCAGAAACACCCACAACCTTCTGACACATTGATTTTGACCTCTGGGAGCCTAGGGAAGAGAAACAGAGGAGCCACACTGCGCCTGGTTTCTGACCTGCAGGAACTGCACACCAGATAATAAATAGGCGATCATGCGTTGCAGCAGGAAATAAGCACACACCTTTTTTTATTAGGCAAAAACATTTCTGGTAGCTCATCAGATGAGCCTCTACACTAACTAGAATGATACTGGGAAAGTCACCCTACTCAAACTCTGCAACTGAGATTCCTTCACCTAGAATTTAGATGAAAAATCCCCATCTTCCTGAGGCAGTGGGCATTAGAAGCTGCTATCATCCACAACCTGAAGGTGAGTTTGGTAAACAAGATAGATACTATTTGGGAGAAGATGGTAGGGGTGGCAAAATGAATGGCAGAGCTCTTCATCCTGGCTTACTTCAAATTTGAATTCACCCGTCATATACTCCTAAAGGCACTATGTGCTAAACGTGGTTCCCATGTCCCAGTAACAAAGCGAGAAAATAAAGCCTAGCCCTCTGTGAAATAATTAAAATAATCCAACATATGTTGATATTGGCATTTATCACGTCTAACAAAGATTTCTATTACCGTAAGTGGTACCTAATTCCAGAGATGATTTATGTCTAAAAAGCATGATTTAAAATTAGGATACAAGGTATTCTACCATGAAGATCTGTTCAAAACTCCATGTGAACTCAGCATAGTTACTGAAAAAGAGTAGAACGTTTTCTTCTTACAATAACAAAAATCTTATTCTGAAATATATATGTATATAAAGATATCTATAATACATATATACTAAGTGGGTTAAAGTACATCCTAGTGCACTAGCAACTAAGTGCATCTTGGTGCCTAGTAACTCCAAAAGGTGGTGTTCTAATGCTATGTAACCAGTAATACACAGGACAAATCAGGTAGCTGGTAAAACTTGAGTCTCCTTTAGTGTGTATGAAAAGCTTATATGTAAAACAAGGAAGATGTAGCTTTAGCTAATTCATACTAAGATTTATTGTTAATAGGAGTCATAAGAGCATATGGAGCTTTACAAAGCATAAAATATGGAAGACAGGTTTCCTGCCCTAGGGAGCTTAGTAAAAAACGTGCAGGCAGTAGCTAACAGGAAAAATATTAAGTCATGGTGATTTACAAAGTGATCACCAACGGAAAGACTTGGTACGAGGCAGATGTCATAAAAAGAGAGAATAGGAAAGTACTTGGGAAATGAAAAGATTCTATTGCAAAAAACTTGAAGAAAAAAATTAAAAAATGAGAGAAATGAAAGATGAAGTTCTGAGAAATGGCAAAACAGAAAAACTGAATGGAGATATGGAGAAATAGACTCTGGTTGCTGTAAAAAAAACAAACAAACAAACAAAAAAGAGCCAATACATGAATTATAGAATGCCAGGTTGATTGGCTTGACAAACCTGTGAAATGAGGCAACTGGAAATTCTATCTAACTTATTTCTTAGAAAATTTAAGGGGAAGTTTTCCTAAATAACAAACACTAAACCAAACCTCTTGTTCAAGCTATATTATGCCATCAGTAACATATGAACATGTAAATAAAATGCCATACAGATCCATATCAAGCTGACTTGTAAATAGAAGTGTAAGATTTTTTGAGCTATAGTATGATGTGAACTTCATTATGGAAGATACATTTATACATTTAAGAGCTCTAGTTTTCTTTATGTATATACTTACTTGTGTGCTATGGAGAAGTCCCAGCGCTGCAATAACACTGAAATGAGACCCAATATTTCCCTTCAAGATGAAGACCAGGAGCAAGCGTTTGGCATAGCACTTAAGATGACAGCACACCTGCATTGCATATAAGAGTACCATGGTCCATCATGATTTAGTTTTGTATAAAATGTGAGATATGGGTTAAAATATACAATGTCAAACTCCTTCAGCACCATCTGTTGAAGAGATTATTCTTTTCCCATTGAATTGTCTTTGTACTTTCTTCAAAAATCAGTTATGAGGGGCAAACATTTGGTGTACCTGCTAAGATGCCACCTGAAGGCAGCCCCTGTGGTGCAGTGGGGTTAAGCTGCCATGGGGTTGGCGGTGGGGTGGGGGGGGACACTCACATCTCATATCTGATTGCCTGTTTGAGTCCCAGCTGTGCCCCTTCCAATCTAGGTCCCTGCTAGTGCGCCTGGGAAGCAGCAGACAATAGGTCAAGTACCTGAGTCCCTGCCACCCATGCAGGAGACCCAGATAAAGGTCCTGGCTTCTGGTTTTGGCCTGGCCCAGCCCTGGCTGTTGCAGGCATTTGAGGAGTGAACCAGCAAATGGAAGATCTCATTTTCTCTCTCTCTTTCTCTTTCTCTCTCTCCCCACCCTCTTACTCTCTCACTTTGCCTTTCAAATAAATAAATCTTTTTTGTTGATATCAGAAAGGCTCTTACACAGCAGTTAATTTGCTTCTTGGGATTCCTGCATCCCATATCAGAATGCCTGGTTCCAGTCTTAATTCTTTCACTTCCCATGCAGCTTCCTGCTAACGCACATCCTGGAAGGCAGCATACCATGGCCCAAGCCCTTGGGCCTCTGCAACCTATGTGAGAGACCAGGAGGGAGCTCTTGGCTTCTAGTTTCAGCCTTTCCCACACCTAGTTATAAATGGTCATTTGGGGAGTAAACCAGTGGAAGGGAGATCTGTGTGTGTGTGTGTCTCTCTCTCTCTTAACTCAATCTTTCAAATAAATAAATTTATATCTTTTTAAAAAATAAAAAATAAAGAAGTCTTGAGCAGGGGCAGGCATTTGGCACAGTGGTTAAGACACTGCTATGATGACCGCATGCCATGTCAGAGTGCCTGGACTCACATCCTGGTTCTGCTTCCAAGTCCAGCTTCCTGCTCATGTGTGCACCCTGGAGGCAGTAGGTGATGGCTCAGGCACTTGAGTCCCTGCCATCCACATGGGAGACCCAGACTAAGGTTTCAGTTCCCCACTTCAGCCTGGCCCAGTTCCAGCAGTTGTGGTCACTTGAAGAGTGAACCAGCAGATGGAAGATCTCTCTCTATCCATCTCTCTCTCTCTTTATCCACCCCCTTTCAAATAATTAAAAAAAGATAAAGAAGTAGTCTTGGGATCAGCATTGTGGTGTAGTGGGTAAATCCACTGCCTGAAGTGCCAGAATCCCATATGGGCGCTGGTTCAAATCCCAGCTGCTCCACTTCTGATCCAGCTCCCTGCTAATGTGCCTGGGAAAGCAGCAGAAGATGGCCCAACTGTGTGGGCCCCTGCACCCACGTGGGAGACTTGGAATAAGCCTTTGGCTCCTGGCTTCAGATTAGCCCACCTCCAACTGTTGCAACCACTTGGGGAGTGAACCAGCAGATGAAACCTCTCTCTTTCTGCCTCTGCCTCTCTGTAACTCTGACTTTCAAATAAATAAATGCATCTTTTAAAAAAAAACACAAAAGAAGAAAAGTCCTGAGCAGTAGTCTGGAGTACTTTGCCCTCAAACTGCACAGTTCTACTAACTCCTCAGTTTGATTGATTAGCATATCAATTGCTTTAAGTTCAGAGTACAAGTTTCAGCTCTCCTTCTGTAGGTGATGGTCCAGTGTTATTTCAGGAGTTTGTTTTTGTTCTGTATTTTTTAGTAGTTATTTATTTGGGGGGAGGGTACTAGGCTGTTGTGTTTGTCTCATGTACCACCTAACTGTTGCTATCAACTTTTGAGATTTGTAGTTGAGTTCTCAAAACCTTTACTATGTAGCTTTGGGTCTATCCCACACGTAGATGAGACCCAATATGATGCAGCTTTATCTACAGAATTTGGACATCATTTTTGCCAAGTCTCTCTATTCCAAGATTTATTTCGTATTGTCCACGATGCGGGAGTCGTTTGTTCTGATCTGGCCAGAAGCACAGGATTCCTCTGGGACTTCCAGCTGCCAGTGATGCAGCACGGTTCTCAGAATTGGAGCTGTTAGGAAACTGGCGCAGTTGTAGCCAGGTGGCCACATGGCCCAGCTGCCTGAGCCAGGCTCCACCCCCATCCTAATGGGATTCGCTGCTCCCGCTTCCCTGCCTGCCCCCAGGCGAAGTTTTAAAAGGGCCTGTTCCTGAATACGTGCTCTCTTGGCCCTTCTCTCCTGCTCTCTCTCGGTTCCTCTCTCCAGTCTCCTCCTCTGGTCTCTTGGCTCTTGGTTCTTCCCTTCTGCTCTCTGCTCTATCTTCTCTCCTTGCTAGCTCCTCTCCTCTCTGTTTCTCTCTTATATTCTCTTTCTCTCTTTTTCCTTCGCCGCCCCTTCACTCCGGTCTGTAGGGTGTTCCCCAATAAACCCTTTGCCTTACTCCAGTGTCTGGTGTGCTTTGCGACGGCTAACATTAAGATATAACAGGAGCCACCGTAAAACAAGGTGGGGGGATTATAAAAACAGGAATTCTCCTTCTTTCTGCCACTCTGCTTTCAAATAAATAAATCTTTTTAAAAATATTAAAAAGCAGGAATTCTCTAGCTATCACATCTTTCTCTGTCGTCTCCTCTATCCAGAAAGCCAAGGGAACACTTCAGTTCCGCTATAGGCCAACTTTTTATAAACCAAAAAAGTAAATAAATAAATAGAAGTTGGAGAGAGGGAAATAAAATGTGTGTGAGTATGTGTGTGTGTGTGTGTGTGAGAGAGAGAGAGAGAGAGAGAGAGAAATTACTCCTATGTTCTCTGGCCCACTGCAGTCTGTCTTTTCCCAGACAGAAAGAAGGAGAAAGACAGGAGTTGTCTCCTAGTTTTGGCTGTCTGCAATACAGATGACCCACCTCTATCAAGAGCATACCTTTGACCAAGACCAGGAGCAAAAAAATTGGGGAAACCAGGAAACTCACCCTCCCACGGCTCACACCTCTAGGTTTTGACCCTCCTCCCCATCTGTCTGCTGTGCTTTGCTTTTCAAACTCTTCAGATGACGCACTTTTGTTCTTAGTGGGACTGGGGAATGTCTGGCCCATGGGCCATGTAAGACCCACAAAATCATTTGGTCTGGCCCTGCCAATACACCCACAGGTGGGACACAAAATTCAAAACATCTATAGCAGGCTAATTTTTAACCTGCTATAGATACTTTTTTAACTTGATAACTTTGTATAGCCTGCGAATGATATTACAAATATCCAAAAGGCCCTTGACAGAAAATAGGTTCCCAGTTCCTAGTAGAGTTCTTAGCTGTAATCATCAAAGAGATAGGACTTTGTGGGCATACTCCATCTTGGCAACATCAGAAGTGCAGCCTACATACTTTAATTTTTTTTTACAGATTTCTTTATTATTTGAAAGGCAGAGTTCCAGAGAGAGGGAGGGACAGACAGAGATAGAGACAGAGAGGGGTTTTCCATCTGCCGATTCACTCCCCAGTGGCCACAGCAGCCGGAGCTAGGCCAGGCCAAAGCCTGGAGCTTCTTCCAGGCCTCCCACATGGGTGGCAGGGGCCCAAGCACTTGGGCCATCTTTTGCTACTTTTCCCAGGCCATTAGCAAGGGGCTGGATTGGAAATGGAGCAGCCAGGACACAAACCAGCACCTGTAGGGGATGCCTGCCTCACGGGCCGTGGCTTTACCTGCTATGCCACAATGCCAGCCCCAGCCTCCATACTCTTTGAACTTTTTTTAAAAGATTTATTTATTTATTTGAAAGTCAGAGTTACACACAAAGAGAAGGAGAGGAATAGAGAGAGAGAGGTCTTCCATCTGCTAGTTCACTCCCCAATTGGCTGCAACGGCCAGAGCTGGGCCAATCTGAAGCCAGGAGCCAGGAGCTTCTTCCCGGACTTCCACATGGGTGCAGGGGCCCAAGGACTTGGGCCATCTTCTACTGCTTTCCCAGGCCATAGCAGAGAGCTAGATCAGAAGTAGAGCAGCCAGGACTTGAACCACTGCCCATATGAGATGCCAGCGCTGCAGGCAGTGGCTTTACCCACTGCGCCACAGCACCAACCCCAAAACTACATACTTTTTGATCACTCCTTTATCAGACAATGATTTTGTAATTAAGTCTTTGGGTTCATTAAAAAAAATTGTATTATTGACAATTTGGAAAACATTTTAACTCTCTTAATATCAAGTAAATTTTTAAGAAAGCCGTCAAATGTGGGGAAAGGCCATCAGTTTGCAGTAAGACTCTTGTTTATATGTGTATTTTAAGATAGGCTTTCCAAGTTTTCATGTGTGGTGATTAATCTGAAATGTTCTTTGAATCAACAATTATTACCCATCCTTGATGCACTTGTGGTATTGATATATTGAGTTTTATATTACTTTTTTCAATATACAACCATTTTCTGTCAACTCAAGAAGAAATCTGAATCCTTTTTCCATGTGTTCATATGATTCTCATTAATTGGATTAGCCAACACTCCAAGAGCCTACTCACTGCTTCCACTTGGAACGTTTTCCCTTCTAGTTAAGCCCTGCTTTTGGTATGATCTCTCTTTGCAGACGTGGCCAGGCAGCAGGTGCCATCATGGGGGTCGACATTCACCAGCACAAATATGGAGAGGTTCCACGCAAGGAGCCCACGGGCTAGGGCCTGTACCTCAGGCGGTTGGTCAAGCTCTCCAGGTTTCTGGCCAGACGAACCAACTCCACCTTCAACCAGGTTGTGCTGAAGATGGTGTTCTTGAACCGCACAACTGGCTACCCCGTCCCTGTCCAAATGATCCTGAAGATGAAGCTTCCTGGCCAGAAAAACAAAACAGCTGTGAGGACCATAACAACCTATGATGTGCGGGTTCAGGAAGTGTCCAAACTGAGGGTGCGTGGCACTGCATGTGCCATCCATCCTCAAGGCAGGGGGCAAGACCCTCCCCTTCCACCAGCAGGCCCTGGACTCCCCCAAGGGCTCCGGCACTGTCTTGCTCTCAGGTCCTCCCAAGGGCCGAGAGCTGCCCTGGCATTTCCACAAGGCCCTAGGACCCCCACATAGCCACACCACCAGGGTGGCAGAAAGAAGGAGAATTCCTGTTGGCTCCAACAGTGGGAAGTTGGAGTGCACGAGAGACAGACCAGCCAGCCGTGCCTACAAAAACTAACCCTGTGCCCTGGGCTGTATGAAAATATTTAGGATGCTGAAAAAGAAAACAGAAAATTCAGTCACAATTTACTTATTGATGTCAGAATAATTTCAGTTGATTTCCTTGTTTGTCTTTTCTACATTTGTTTCATGCTCCATTAATTTTTTATCTGAACAAATGATGACAAAAGGAAGTCTCCTTCATATAATTCAAATAAGTACATCATAATTTTTTTTTTTATTTTTGACAGGCAGAGTGGACAGTGAGAGAGAGAGAGACAGAAAGGTCTTCTTTTGCCATTGGTTCACCCTCCAATGGCCGCTGCAGCCTGCGCGCTGCAGCCGGCGCACCGCGCTGATCTGAAGCCAGGAGCCAGGTTCTTCTCCTGGTCTCCCGTGCAGGTGCAGGGCCCAAGGACTTGGGCCATCCTCTACTGCACTCCTTGGCCACAGCAGAGAGCTGGACTGGAAGAGGGACAACCGGGACAGAATCCAGTGCCCCGACCGGGACTAGAACCCTGTGTGCTGGCGCCACAGGTGGAGGATCAGCCTATTGAGCCACGGCGCCAGCCATAATTTATTTTTTAAGATTTATTTATTTATTCGAAAGGCAGAGTTACAGAGAGGAAGAGGCAGAGAGAGAGAGAGAGAGGTCTTCCATCCGCTGGTTCACTCCCCAGATGACCGCAATGGCCAGAGCTGCGCCAATCCGAAGCCAGGAGCCAGGAACTTCTTTCAGGTCTCCCATGTGGGTGCAATGTCCCAAGGACTTGGGCCATTGTCTACTGCTTTTCCCAGGCCATAGCAGAGAGCTGGATCAAAAGTGGAGCAGCCAGGACTTGAGCCGGCAACCAAATGTGATACCAACACTGCAGGCAGTGGCTTTACCTGCTACACCACAGCACTGGCCTGATCATAATTTCCTTTTTTTTTTTTTAAAGATTTATTTTATTTATTTGAAAGACAGAGTTACAGAGAAGTAGAGATAGAGAGAGAGGTCTTCCATCTGATATTTACTCCACAGATGGCCACAATGGCCAGAGCTGCACCAATCTGAAGCCAGGAGCCAGGAGCTTCTTCCAGGTCTCCCACATGTGTGTAGGGGCCCAAGGACTTGGGCCATCCTCTACTGCTTTCCCAGGCCGTAGCAGAGAGCTTGATCGGAAAAGGAGCAGCTGGGACTAGAACCAGCGCCCATATAGGATGCCGGCACTTCAGGCCAGGGCTTTAACCCACTGCGCCACAGCACCAGCCCTCATAATTTTTTAAATATCTCACTGGATGTTCCAGAGTATCTCAGAACTGCCATTAAAATGATGCATTTGATCTTTATCAACTTTTAAAATAAGGTTTTGCATTTTTTATGTTGGGGTTTTTCTTTCAAGTCTTTGAAAAGATATTAAACAGGATTCAGCACTATGGGATAGAAAGTTAAAACAGCCACCTGTATGCCAGCATCTCATATCGACATGGGTTCCTTGCCCCACTTCTGTTCCTGCTCCCTGCTTATGGGCCTGGGAAATCAGCAGAAGATGGCCCACGTCCTTGTGACCCTACACCCACGTGGGAGACCTGGAAGAAGTTCCTGGCTCCTGGCTTTGGCCTGGCCCAGCCCAGCCCTTGCAGCCAATTGGGGAGTGAACCAGCAGATGGAAGATCTCTCTCTCTGTGGGTGGGGGTATATATATCTCTGTCTTTCAAATAACTCTTTCTTTAAAAAAAAAAAAAAGATTAAACTTGAACCATGTTGCATGATTTGATTCTATTCCCACTATCCAAGTACCATTCACAGTATAAGTATCTGGCTATGAGTTTTTTGTTGTTGTTGTTGTTGTTTGACAGGCAGAGTTAGACAGTGTGAGAGAGAAACAGAGAAAAAGGTCTTCCTTCCGTTGGTTCACCCCGAAAATGGCCACTACGGCCAGCGCGCTGTGCCAATCCGAAGCCGGGAGCCAGGTGCTTCCTCCTGGTCTCCCGTGCAGGTGCAGGGCCCAAGCACTTGGGCCATCCTCCACTGCCCTCCTGGGCCACAGCAGAGAGCTGGACTGGAAGAGGAGCAACCAGGTCAGAACCAGTGCCCCAGCCGGGACTGGAACCTGGAGTACTGGTGCCGCAGGTGGAGGATTAGCCTAGTGAGCCGCGGTGCCGGCCTGGCTATGAGTTTTCATAGCACAGTGTCAGGTAAGTTGGCACAACAGGCAATTAGGCCCACCCTAACCACAAAAGTAGCTGCAACCCATACAAATACATCCCTCTTAGGCCCAAAATGACACATCTGTAATTCAACTATCTCGGTTGGATCTCCAAAATGCCCGAGAAATTCCGAAGCCACCTGATACCAAGAGGAATAGTGCTGGGGGAAAGTCAGAATGCAGACTCAGCAGACATCGATGATCAGAGGTAAATGCCTTACTTGGCTGCATTCTGCAAACATTCATAACCTAGGAAACACATCATTAGAGTCTTTGCCAAGAAGCCTTCGAAGAGCTTTGGCTAAGGGGTTCTGAACTTCAACCTCCTTAGCTTTAGACTAAATCGGCCTCTGGAAGTTTCTTCCAAGCTTAATTCCGACTTCACCTCACTGCCTGGCAAATTGAGACTCTTCTTTTGGCGCTTGATTCAAATGTTAATAATTCCCCAAGAAAGGACTTAGTTTATTTTTGGCCTTTATAACAGACAGATCTGGGTTTCAGTCTTGGTTGTGTGAGATGCTATTTGTGTGTCATAAGCAAATTACTAACTTCTCTGAGTCTCAATATCTTCATCCATAAAAATATGAGTAAGAACGTATACCTTGCTGAGTTGTGAGAACATTTAGAAATTTAGTATTCGTCAATCCAATGTTGGTATTTTAATTGCTCTCATAGAATAGTGTGAATATTGACAAAATGTGCTTAAGAGAGGCTTATATTATGGAGTAGGTGTTGTGGCTCAGTGGGTTAAGCCTCCACTTGGGACACCTGCATCCCTTATCAGAGTGCCTGATTCAAGTCCCAGCTACTCCACAATTCCAATCCAGCTTCCTGCTAATGCACCCGGGAGGCAGCAGAGAGTGGCCCAAGTACTTGGGTTTCACTTGTCTGCATGGGAGCCCTAGATAGAGTTCCCGGCTCCTGGCTTCAGCTCCTAGCCTCTGCTGTTGTAGGCATTTGGGGAGTGACCCAGTGGATGCCAGATCTCGCTCTCTCTTTTACTCTGCCTTTGAAATAAATAAATAATATTTTTATAAAAAAAGAGAAAGGCTAAAATTATTTCTCTGCTAACATTTTATTATTTAGACAAGCAACAAGACTGGGACTAAGTAGGATTAAGCAGATAAGACATTTGCCTCAGGTACAAAACATAAGAGGCTGTCAAAAAGGCTCAGTAATCAATATAAATAATATTTTAATTCAATATTTCTTAGATCAATGCAAAAAATCTATGATATACAAAATATCAAAATTTTAAATACAGGCAGGGTCTGTGTTATCAACTTCTTTTGCCTCAGGCTTTAATGTGGCTTAGCTTGATACTAGTGATAAAAATTTGATGGAAATATTTGGAATATCATTTCTCTTTATAATTCAGAGGAAACATGAATGATTTTCTTTATTTTCAGTTGCTTTAACAGATGCCAATATTATTTTTTGTAGCATTAAAGTTGACAGTGGATAAATGTAAGTATATTGTCTTTATTTTAATCTTTAAAATTTTTTGTACTTTTAAAAAGTATCTTCTTATTTTGGGAATCTTCTAACAATTCCTATTGGAGACAAAGCCACTGTGTGTCTTCCTCCTCCTCCTAAGTCACATTTTTATTTACAATGAAGCCTTTTAAATTTCACTCTTAACTTTTACAAAGTGATTCATTTCAGAATACTTCAGACTTCCTTCACACTTGCTTTAGGCATTCTAACTAAAGATCAATAAATTGTTCTTATTTTCCATCTAAATTTTAGCCAAAATTTATTTATGACTGTTTTTATGAGATGGTGGAGATACTGCAAATGTTCTCCTTTATTTTTTAAGTCTCTGTTTATATACTTACTTATTTTATTTGAGAGGCAATAAGACAGAGAGAGACAAACAAACATCCCATCTACAAGTTCACTCCCGAAACAGGTTCACTCACTGGGATCTGGAAACACAAAGTCTTCCACGTGGGTGGCAGGGATCCAAATACTTGAGCCAACACTTGCTGTCTCCTAGAGTGCATTAGCAGGAAACTGTGGTCATGAGCCAGAGCCAGGACTTGAACTCAGCACTCTGATTTGGGATCTAAGGGTTCCAACCAGGCTGTTAACAGCTGACCTAACACCTATCCCTATGCTTCAGATGTGCTGTATAAGAAATACTCTCAGACACAGCTGATGGAAGTATAAACATATATGTGCTTCATGTGAATTGAAAACAACTCCTAAATTTTAAATATCATGACACATGCTACTTTAATAGTTTTTTTTTTAATAAGTAGTTTCATCCTGTTCTCTCTTTCTTGGTGAAAATATACTGGGTTGCTGGCTTCAGGTACCTTATACTTGGAAGGTGAAGGAGAAAAGACTACAATTTTTACATGGGGTGATATTTTAATGTTGTCTTGAGGTGTGTTTCCTTATTTTAAATATTGATTATAACCACAATTATAATCCAAACAGAAAGTGTTGGCAAAGTCTAATACATTTTGGAATTGCCTTAATTCTATACTTTGAAAATGAAGATAATGGGGCAGGCACTGGGGTGTAGTAGGCTAAGCTTCTGCCTGCGATGCTGGCATCCCATATGGGAGCCCATTCATATCCCAGGTGCCCCTCTTCCAACCTAACTCTCTGTTTATGGCCTGGGAAAGCAGCAGAAGATGGTCCAAGTGCTTGGGCCCCTCCCACCCACATGGGAGACAGAAGAAACTCCTGGCTCCTTCCTTCAGATCACTCAGCTCTGGCTGTTGCAGCCATTTAGGGAGTGAACCAGTGAATGGAAGATCTTTCTGTCTCTCCCTCTGTCTGTCTGTAACTCTACTTCTCAAATAAATGAATAAGATATTAAAAAAAGAAAATGAATATAATTTTATGTCAGATGTAAATAAATCCTCAAATGAAGAATAAATGAGTCATTAGACCACTGAGAATATTTCTCTTTTTTAACCTCTGTTGTTATTTTTTGAGATTTATTTATTTATTTAAGTGAGATCTCCAGAGAGGGAGAGACAGAGACAGCATCCACCAGATCACTCCCCAGATGGCTGCAAGGGCCAGGACAAACCCAGGAACCGAGAGCTTCTTCCGGGTCTCCTATGCGGGTACAGGGGCCCAAGGACTTGGGCCATCTTCTACTGCTTTCCCAGGCCTTAGCAGAGAGCTGGATCGGAAGTGGAGCAGCTGAGACATGTGGGATGCAGGCATCACAGGTGGCGGCTTAACCTACTATGCCAGAATGCTGGCCCCTGTGTTATCCTTTGAGTGGGTAATGTGTGCATATGATACAAAACTCATAATCTGCAAAAGCGAGTGCAGTGAAAATTAGGTCTCTCTTCCCTCCCCATTTCCTCAAGACTCACAGTTCCCTTCCCGATGGGAACAGAAGTGTGACCAGTTCTTAGACAGCTTTTCGGATGTATTTTTGTGCCCGTGTGTGTGTGTGTGTGTGTGTATGTATATATATATGGATATATATTTTACACAGAGTAGTTCATTCCTCACACTATACTGATTTATTCTCATGCTTTTTTAAAGGCTGTGTTACATTCAGTTAAAAGGATGCTGCATTTTTAACTTAGTCTCCTATTGATGGGCATTTAGCTGTTTCTAGTCTTGTCCAGTTGCAAACAGTACACAGGACACGGGTGTCCCACACAGCAGCTTGATCTGCTGTCCGCACTGTCAATTTGAAATCGTCATCCTTCCCATCACTGCTACAGAAGTTAACGTAATGAAAGAAAGCGTAGCACTAGAAACATAGCACTTGGAAAGTCTTAGGAGTTCCCCAGTTACTTCGTAGTGGTCATGTGGGAATTTACATAGCATCTTAAGAGTTCTAAGAGCAAAATATACTTTTGAATAGCATTATTTTGGGTGCTAGTATTTCTACTCACTACTCCCTGCACTGCCAGCCTCACCTAGAGAAACAACTCTCTCTAGTTACAAATAAGAGATGCCGGCCCATCAGTCAGACTGGGTGATGTAGTGAAAGATGTCACTGCTGAGCCCCTGGCTGCCCTGGCGGGTGGCACAGACTCCTGGAATTGAAAGAGAGCTCGCTGGAGGAGTCATTTAATCCAGAGCTCTCTTCCTGCAAGGCTGTGCCTGAAATGTCTAAGACGGATGGTTTGTCCTTAAAATTCACCAGAGACAGAGATCCTACAATATTCCTCGGGAGCCTTTTCTAATGTTTAATCACTATTACTGTCAGGTCAGTTTAAGCTCTTCCCGCCCAGTTTTTCTCTGCCAACATGGAAAACTATTGGTCAGCAACCCTCTTATAATCATCTTTCCAATATGCAAGGATGGTTACCAAGGTGCCCTGCAGTGTTGTTTTCTTGAGAATATATCATTTTATCTCATTAATCATTTAGATTATTTTCACTAATATATATACTATATATTACATATATCACTCCTAATGTGGCATTACAGTAAACTCTGAATTGCAATGTGTTTTATTTTAATAATTATAGGGCACTTTCACTTATTCACTAAGTACTTATTTTATGCTAGCACGAAAAAGATAGGCAAATCTGCTCACATAAAATATATATTCTAGCAGAAAAAAACAATAATACATCCATAGGCATGTATATCACACAGTAGGCATATCTATAGGCATAATATCACAAACATTATAAGACTAAAATGACTTGTATTACCTAGAAAAAGGCTAGGCTGCTGTGATACAGGAAGTCAATGATAATTCAGTGGTTTGAAAACAGGATGGGCTGCTCTTATGTACCAAGGTAAACATTCCAGATCATCCAGCAGCTGTGCTCCAAGAAGTCATTCAGAGCCCCCACCCCCCACCCCCAGCATGTTGCATCACCATTTCCTAAGGTCATTTTCACTGTGGCTTAGGATAAGCTCCCATCAATAGCAGGGAATAAAATGTCACGGATGAGGCTACTCTAAGGCTCAGAAGTAGCACATACCACTTCTGATCCATTCTACCAGAGAGAACACGGGTACATGGCCATCCTTGGCAAGGGAGGCTGGGAAAGGCAGCCCAACCATGTTCCTAGGAAGAAGACAATGGATTTTGGGCCCTGGTTGTATATTGCAAGCAGCCTCAATATTTCTTCCCAGACCCCTTTGTGTTTCACCTCCAACAGCAAACACCCGGCTGTTTCATAAAAGATGCCCTTGAGACACTGGATCCCACTTTGTCAACACTGGGGAGTGCCTAGAAATTGACTTTCCCCCACTCTAATCACCCCCAAGAGAACTGATGGGTGCAGAAGTGTAAAAGACAGGCTCCTTTGCCCTCTCAGGAGGAAGCTCTAAGGCATGACTGCTTCCAGACACGGGCTGAGGCTGCCCTTTACGGGGCTGCCTTCTCTTCCCTGTGCCGCTTTGCACCGTCCCTGAGTGGCTCCCCAGGAGTTCTTTCTTAATGAATCACTCACCTGATGGTGCGCTTCTAGGAAATCTAAGCTAAGACACAAGATAAATTGTGAAAAGTGATAGAAGGTGCTGGGTCATCTCTAGCAACTTCACACATAAAGTCAAAAGGAATATTTAGACTACTATGAATGACTTAGTTCAATCACCACTACCATGGGGGAAAGAAAAAACCCTTAACACGGTTTTTTTATGTTTTGTTATTGTCACATTCATTCATATGAACTCAGCCTTTGTGAAGTGGACGTCTACACCATGTTCACAAAGTGGACGTTATCTATATTTGTGTCCTACAGTGAATTACGCTTCATGAAAGCTTTGTCTTCCAGTGGGATTTTGAAGATGAAGGGCGTACAGTTTAGTGAACAGAGTGAGTGAGCAACAAGACATCTGAGAATGCAGCACAGCATGGATTCTGACGTAGCTAAAACAGAATGACAGCTTTCTGCGGGCCAACCGTGTCACACACAGTTATTTTTCACAAGTGTACCAGTTGCAAACCTAATTAAATACGGTGGCAGGAAGAGAAAGTGAGGAAGGAAGACTCCCAAAGGAGCAACTGGCGAAAGAGGAACTGACTGAGGTCTCACTTGACAGCTACGATGATCTCAGATGATCCTCGTGTAAAAATCAGCATGCAGAAGCTTATGCCACACAATATTTTACAGTTATGGAGTATAGAAATATCGGATTCATTTGTGTGTTGTGGAGTTATTAAATTTTACATGCATGACTCAGGAAGAGAATTTTTTTTTTTTGACAGGCAGAGTGGACAGTGAGAGAGAGAGACAGAGAGAAAGGTCTTCCTTTGCCGTTGGTTCACCCTCCAATGGCCGCCGCAGCTGGCGCGCTGCGGCCGGCGCACCGCGCCGATCCGATGGCAGGAGCCAGGTACTTATCCTGGTCCCCCATGGGGTGCAGGGCCCAAGCACTTGGGCCATCCTCCACTGCACTCCCTGGCCACAGCAGAGAGCTGGCCTGGAAGAGGGGCAACCGGGACAGAATCCGGCGCCCCGACCGGGACCAGAACCCGGTGTGCCGGCGCTGCAAGGCGGAGGATTAGCCTAGTGAGCCGCGGCGCCGGCCAGGAAGAGAATTTTTAAAAACAGATTTCTAATTTAAAGTATCACCCTTTTTTAAAGATATATTTTAAAGGCAGAGTTACAGGTTGAGAGAGGGAGACAGTGAGAGAGGTCTTTCATCTGCTAGCTCACTTCCCAAATGGTCACAATGGCTGGAGCTGGGCATATCTGAAGCCAGGAACCAAGAGCTTCTTCCATGTCTCTCATGTGGGTGCAGGGGCCCAAGCTGGATCGGAAGTGGAGCAGCTGAGGCTTGAGATGCTGGTGCCACAGGTGGAGGCTTTACCTACTACACCACAGCACCAGCCCCATAAAGTATTACCTTTGATAAACACAAAAACCATGAGACATATAAATGCTACTTAAAGTAAAATTAGCATATACAAATTGCACTCTGTTGGAGCTCTGCAGACTGCCCCATGACTCTGAGTGTGGTTACAATTGTACATTTCTTCTTTACTTAGTATACACTAAATTGATCTTCTGTATGTAAAGATAATTGAAAATGAATCTTGATGTGAATAGAATGGGAGAGGGAGTGGGTGATGGGATGGTTGCGGGTGGGAGGGAGGTTATGGGGGGGAAAAGCTGCTATAATCCAAAAGTTGTACTTTGGAAATTTATATTTATTAAATAAAAGTAAAAAAAAAACAATTATACATTTCTTTTTGTGATCATTTGGTTAAGGCCTGTCTCCATCTCTGAACAACAGATCCATTAAGGCTGGTTTTGATCATCATTATAAATCTCCCAAACTAAACATACTGCCTGACACATGGTAAGTATTCAAAAGCCACTGGTTGACTGAAAAAAAAATCAATGATCATATAAATACAAAAAAAACTTATATTAATTCCCCAAATAATAGCCTTACTATCTAAAGTGCATAGTGCAGATATTATTTGTACTTGTAAATTGCAGAAAATGGATAATACACTGATTCTTATCCATAGAAATGCAAATGAATTGTGTCCTGTAGGATCCAATTAATTATTGTTGTATGAATAGGTCAATTTTGCATCTATTTGTAAATGTATATGCATTGGATCTATTTTCAACATTCCTTATTGCCCATATGTGTATGTTTCTTTCAATTCTTTGAATTGATTATCACATCTTTCTTATTCCCTCATTATTATTCATTAAATAAGATAGTTGGCTGTGTGTTCATTTTATGTTTGAATGACAGTCATGATTTCACCTTCTTTTAGAAAATAACCTCGGGGCTGGCGCTGTAGCGCAGAGGGTTAAAGCCTCCGTCTGCAGTGCCAGCATCCCATATAGGCACCGGTTCTAGTCCCAGCTGCTCCTCTTCTGATCCAGCTCTCTGCTGTGGCCTGGGAAAGCAGTAGAAGATGGCCCAAGTCCTTGGTACCCCGCACCTACGTGGGAGACCGAGAGAAAAAGCCTGGCTCCTGGCTTTGGATCGGCACAGCTCTGGCCGTTGTGGCTATCTGGGGAGTGAGGAAGCAGATGGAAGACCTTCCTCTCTCTCTCTCTCTCTGCCTCTGCCTCTCTGTAAATCTGCCTTTCAAATAAATATTTAAAAAATAATAACCTTTAGCAGCTTAACAAATGCCTTAATAACACTTTCAATAATGCTACTAGGTTACTCTGCACACACAAAAATATGTTGAGCGTGAACTCCATGAAGAGCCCTGAGCTGTGCCTGAACATAGCAAACAGCAGCGTGGTGGCGGAAACTGGGATAAACCTCAGGGCAGAAGCTGAATACCACCATAGCACTTCGTGAAAAACTTTTACTAGTCAAGCTACAAAGAGATTAATAAAAGAATTATCCATGCACATTTTGCTTTTTATCATCATTGTTAAGACATGCCACCACAAAGGGCTGGCACCACACCACACCAGCAGAACCCTGCTTCGGGTCCCTTGATTGCATACCAGAAAAACGTTTTATCCGGATCATCCAAGCAAATATCCTCAAGTGTTCTAGTTTGTAGTTAAGTTCATTATTTTATTTCCTGTTTCCTTTCATTGTTGTTATTTTGTTCCACTTTTCATACATTATAAGAAAAAGAATTACTTCCAATTGGAAAACAAGATAGCTCACACCCTGGAATTTTAACTCCAGGCAGGTTTCAAGGAGTGCAAAAGTTTATGCTTCAGGGGAGCATTAAAATTACCGACAAATTTTTTTTTCCAACAAACGTCAAGAACCGTGTCTGCTAATAAGTTTTGCCCAGCTCAGAAACCAAACTCAGCCACGTAGTATGAGAATGCCAGATATACTACAATAAATATTTTTGGCATAGTTTCAAAGCTACATAATGCCAGACATAGACATGTAAAAGTAATGGCAAGAACTACAAAGATTATAAAAGAAATAAAGTCACAGTTCGTAATTCATATGATTATGTTCAATAGCAGACTTAGACAGCTATTCACATAATAAGATCCACATGGAAAAGCATCAGCTTATTTTACTCAGAAAAAGATAACAAATATTAAAATGGCTTTTAAAAGTAAAATTTTGTTGAGAGCTCGTAAATGTATTTTGCAAGCTGAAGGAGAGTATCTTAAATTGTTTTTATTTTGTTTCTATTTAGATACCCGACTTCTGCTTCCATTTTCATAGCATCCAGAAAAATTAAGTAAGAAAATAAAATAAAATGCAATCTCAAAGACAGAGATGTCTTTTAAATATTGTCCCTATAATCTATGTATTAAAACTGGAGTTTAAGAGGAAACACCATTTCCTTAAAATTAAATAAATTGCGTCTTACATTTAGGGAGAAGGAAAGCCGTGGTCAGATGTTCAAACCTTGATTTGACTACCGGGTACAGATTGAGAGGCTCAAAGCCAAAGTGAATGAAATAGTCTAAAGCAAGGCTCTTTTTTTAAAGTCAGGGATTTTAGCAATATCTTGTGCCACTCAGAATATTTTATTGTAGACTCGAGAAAGCCAAACTGAACTGTGGGGTGGGTTTGATTTCTAGAGATAAAAGAAGCATGTTTTTGTGTTTTTCGTCTGTCTAATTTATGGATCAGAAGTGACCAGCCCTCAGGGTGGGCTAATGCAACACCAGGGGGAAAGCTAGTGAAAGAGGCATGGAAGAAACCATGGAATCTGAGATCCACTGTCGGTCCCTTAGGCGAGATAAGCCAGAACACCGCGGAGCCAAGGGCCGGTTCAGGTTCAGTTCTCAGTCATAAGCAATGCTGTGAGCTGAGGTTCATCTTTTCAAAAGGAATTTTACTAGGATAGAAAAGAATCCAGTAGGTGAACTGAAAATATTCACGTTTTTAGATTTTATATGAAATACAATAAAATACATTCGCTAGTATTACAGTTCCATATTACATTGAACTTTTCATTTGTTATATAACAAATACTTTAGTTCTTTTTCAACCTGATGAAAAGTTATAATGTAAGTTACATAGCATCTCTTACGTCTCAACTATTAGAAAAGAAAAACACTAATTTTTTGCAAATATATATTTTCCATCGTTCTAAGTTCTGCGTGAATTTTTTTAATATCCCTCAAAACACTGCGGTGAATTCATAGGCAATGCATTGGTGGTGATACACACTTCTTAGACGAGACTGAAAATGTTTGTTACAAAAAGACACTCTCCAATGGAGTCCTATCTCTGCTTACACATGGGTCCCTTTAATGGATGCTGAGAATGTTGATTTAGGACTTTTAATAGGCTGGTTTACATTTTGCAAATCTCTACCTTTGAAATAGAAATGCAGTGATCCACCCATCTGCAGACAATTAAGACCAGCAGCCAAGTATAAAAGGGTGGAGAACTTTTAATGGGTGTTTATAGATTGGAAGCACCGACCCCCTTTTAAATGAAAGAGGCTAAAGAAGAAATAGTAAGTGTTAAGGATAACCATGAAATTCATTTAACCCCCGCAAGCAGAAGATCTGTTATCAAAGAATTGGCAGGTTTCTGCACCTTCCAACTTAAGATTTGAAGCTTAAGTACTTAACAAAAGTACTTAAAAAAGAAATATTTCGAAGCATTCTGATTATAATTTCTTAGCCGCTTTAAGGTCCAAACACAACCAGCAGGAAGACCAACAGTAAGGTATGTGATATAAAAACAAATATTTCCATAAAATCTTTGCCCTAGCAAAAAGAGAAATTCTTAGTAGGTTCAAGGTGGGAATTTAGGGAATAGTATTTTTTTTACAGGAAATACTGGTTAGGCGTTTTATATAGGGGGTTCTGCATTTGTGAAAGGATAATTTGCTCTAAAATATGTGGGCAACCAGCCTAAATTCTCTAATTGAGTAGTTTGCTCATAACCCGAGGCCATTAGGTGAATGTAAACTGTTACAGGCTTAGTAAGAAAATAGTCCCATTAGGATTTTTGTATTTGTATGTGGTTGTGGGTTAAGAGTAACTGTTTCCAAAATCACGGATTAATGAAAAGCTCTTTTTTTTTTTTTTTCTGAGTTTGCAAATACCAGCTTTGAAATGCTCAAACTCAAATTAAGCCAAGGATTCTGTTTTTCAATTTTTTTTTACAGTTAAAACAATTTTACAAGATCAACTCTCAACATAAGTTCTATTGTAAGTTATCTAAGGAAAAGTGAGCATGTTTAATTAACTGATTGTTATTAATAAAGGTGGAAAAGTCTTATTTTCTTTGATACTGTCATTCAAACATGTTGCTTGTATTCGAAAATTCGCAGTATTGGCAACTGCCAAGGATCTTGCTGTGCAGAAAATGGGTATGACTTTTAGAAAATAAGACTCATAAAGAAATTCAAGGAATGCTGTGTACATGCGCTTCATTTGGTGATGCTCAGAGGCCACACGTGCTGTGAGTGGCTTGTATTTCTGTCCAGGAGAAGGTGCTGCTGCCAACATTCAGTCTCGGGCTCCTCCATCATCCTGGATCTCTACAGTGAGGCAGTCTGCGCCCCTTCCTGGTCCCTGATGCCTGCTACCTGGTCGCATTGTGCCTTACACTCAGTATGATGTACTTGTGCATTCCTGAACCAGGCAAAGAAGGAACATAAAGTAGGCTATGTGATAGTCTCCAAAACCAAAATCTGTAAGTGCAGAAGTTCATGTAAGAGAAGAAAATATCTAACCAAATACACCAAATTAATTTAATAGACATACCGAAAATTGGAATAATTCATGTGTAGTTTTCACATCTATTTCCACTTTGAAGCTGACTGTAGCACTATAGAGTTGTGGATAGTATTATATCAAATCTTCTTTTAAAAATTGAATTACAAGACTTTTTCTTAGTAACTAAATTTTTTTAAAAAGTCACTGTTAAAACCCAACACCTATCTCTCACTCATCTGGGACGATGCTGGGTATTTTCATTGGCTTGTTGAACTTTTACTCTGCCAACTTTTCCTTTTTCTGCTTTAAAATATCTTGTGCAAAAACAATATAGTGGTACAGAAATACCCTGAATGTATATTTGCCTAAAAATTTAGTTGAAAAATCAAAATGATGTAAGAGGAAACTCCTTTAAAAAAAAAGAAAGAACTTTTAAAAGGCGGCCATTGGAGAGTGAACCAACGGCAAAGGAAGACCTTTCTCTCTGTCTCTCTCTCTCACTGTCCACTCTGCCTGTCAAAAAAAAGAAAAAAAAAAAAGGAAGACAAAAGTAAATCATTCTGAAATGACCTGTAACAAGTAGAGAATTAAACTAATATGCAAGTAGATAAGAGTACATAGAAAGAAGAAATTTTGACAGCCTTAATGCACTATGAAGATTTTGTTTAAATTCTCCACCTCAAAAGAAGGTACAAAAGGTTTCCATAACAGTCCAATAGTTTTTAATAGCTTTGCAAAAGCCTTCCCAAAGATGTAGCAAGGAGAATGTTTTTATCCTCTTCTTCTGGTTGAGATTGGAGCTACTGGAAGAGTTAAGAGATGAAATTTGCTGACAAAACTAAGGATAAAGGAAATGCAGCTCAATTCTGGTAGCAATCAATTCAACAAAAAGAATTTACCTTCAAAATTCTTCCATTAATTTCCCGTTTTCAAAAAACAATAAAATAATGCTCTGGAGAGGAAGGGTAGATTCCACAGATCCTTCACACACCAGCTTACCAGCATAGTTAGCATCAGGCCTAACTGTGCATTGTGTTAGGAGCAAAATGAAGATGGATGTTTCCAAGGAGAACAGTTACCAAAAACAGGAAGTGACCAAAAACATGGTAAAATTTAATATTAAAAATTTAACATCCACTCACATAAACCTTAAATTAGGATCCATTTGCATATAAAGAGGCTCCAAAGTGATCCTAGTTGATCTCTCAGAAGCGATACAGGTGGATCTGAACAGAAGAAATGTCCCATTCCTCTTTTCCGTCTTGCATGTGCAACACCTTTAATAAATATTTTAGATGAATTAGAAAGAATAAAAAGCAAGTGGGTCATTTTACAATATCTAACCCATGATAAAGGAAATAGGAGGAATCTAAAACTTTGTTCCTTCTAATCCACTCAAATGTGATTTACAACAGTTTCCTGGCGCATAACTGTTCGAGTCAGGTGAGGAGGTTTCACCATAGCACGCTCTCTTTTGTATGTGCTTGAACTTCTCTCTACTGAAAACTTCTAGAAACAAGAAGGTGGTTTCCTTAATATCTGGAGAGTAGATAAATTGGCATTTACAAAGCTCGTACTTAACAATGAAAACTTGAAAAATTATTGTGGAATTTCTTCCCTGGGAAAGATTTACAGTGGGAAGGAAAAATAATGTGCATCTGATAATAAAAGAAGGTGGAAGGGGGCAGCCGCTTTAAGCCCAGCAGCTATTTTAACATTACAAGACTTTGTTTTCCTGATGCTTCATCACCTCATTAACCTATGTGTCATTCTGAAGCATTTTGCTATGCTCTGATGATTAGAGACTCGCTTGCTAACAACACAACATTTTAAATGCAAGCTCTTCCCTGGAGTCATGGTGAATTAATTTTCAATTAGTTTTCATTAATGAACTTCATTTTTATGGGCCTAATTGCTGTCCCAGCTTCAGGAATTTCAGAGAGTACTTTGGTGGCGTGCGGGGTGTGGAGCCGCTGGGAGAACCAAGACTATCCTGAGTCCTTTCTGGGAGACCTTACTGCACTCATTGTCCAGCACACAACATTACGTCTAAATTATAAATCACACCCCCGCCAAGACGACGCATCCATCTTTTCTGTGGTCTTGAAAGGGATGCTTTATGGCTGGCTGCATCTGGTGTTTATCTTGTGTCCCCAACCCAGGCTCTAGAAGGAAAAAGGTCACATTGAAGCACAAAGAGCTACTGGAAGCTCCAGAGAAACTGACTCAGAAGAGGGATCATTTTCTCTGCCAAGGGAAACGAGACCAAGGGAGCGCACGAAGGCCTAGTAGTCACAATTACGACCATATTTTCAGCGTGTAAATGGAAGTCCAGCAACTCGGTCACCTCGACTTCTTTCTCCAGTGAAGAGTGGATACCACACTATTTAGGGTCTTTTTGCGTCTGTAGAAAAACTTGTCATTGCTTCCTTCTGGAAGATCACTGTTAAAATCAGAGTAAATCTATACTTATACTGAGTAATGATTACATATTGTTTAACATCATTACCTCCAGCCTTTTCTTTTCTGAATCTCTCTGCTATGCAGAAATTCTATCCTGACTTTTTCTGTGTAGACCTAATGCTAGATTTCTTCCTACTCAAATAATTTTAAACCCCCATAAATTAATGTCACTGGAAAGAATTCGCTTAAATATTTTCCAAGCATAATACATCTATCTATGTAATATAAAGAATAAGAGAAGTATAGGTTTGTGCCTGGTGGAGTTCTGCCCTCAATTGTACAGCAATCATTTCCTCTTTGTAATACCTTAATTTCCTCTCATGAAAAAAAAAAAAGTTAAATTTCCTAGATTCAGATAATATGAGTATAAAAGAGTTTGCAAATAACCCCAACTAAACTAATACATAAAGGCAAACTACACACTGAAGTCCATGTTCTTGGTTTGCAAATGAAGAACCGGTTGCCTGAGTAACAGACCCACAAAAAAAGTCCTCTAGCAACCTCCTCAAAGCCCGTGTGACACCTGTGCGTGAGACAAGACAATAAGGCATCTGTGCTCTTTCTCACTTTCAACACTCTGCTTTGGAAGTCTGTGAAATACCACCCACCGTCTGAGATTCACCTTTATGAAATTTAGTCAGCATTTTTCTTCTTCACGAATTTCCATGAAAGACTTGTTGATAGCTTAATCCGTATTGGCACACATTTTAAAATACACCAGGATTTCAGAATTATAAAGAGGCCTTTCATTTCCCCCTGGTAATTTGACTCAAAAATAAATAAAAGCTATTTCTTGGTGGCGATAATTCTTCCCTTCACACAGAAGGGATTATTTCAACATGCCGTCAGCCTGCATTTATGGAGTGCTGATTTACTCCTGTGCTGAGATCTTCAGAGTCAGTATCATACACACACACACACACACACACAAAAAAAACGAACGAAAGAAAGAAAGAAAGAAAGAAAGAAAGAAAGAAAGAAAGAAAGAAAGAAAGAAAAAGAAAAGAAAGCAAACCACTGGAAGTTGATTAAAAATAGTCGAGAGCCAAAAGTGGAATATATGAAAATATGGAAAGCAACAGATGAATAAGTAGGAAAAATTACAGCAGAAAATGCAGGCAGCGGCGTCCAGGACATGCAGAACAGAGCAAATTCTGATGGCCATAAACTGGGGTGTTTTATTGTCCTCATTTACTTTCTTCATCAGAAGTGGTTTCTCCATGTTGCTGATTGTTTTATTGTGAAAACACACTCAGATCTTAATTCTTTTTAAATGAGTGGTATGTTCTAGACAGAAATATGTCCTGACTTTCTGTTCTTTTCCACAGAAGAGCATTAAAGAAAAAAATTAGAGATTTTTTTGGTCATGATGTAAGGTCTGTGGCTTCTACCAAAGTTAGCAAGAAAGTACAAATGTGCAATACTGTATTATGTTAATCAGTTTAAAGGTATGGAACATCACGGCGCAGATTAGAATCTAACTTGTAGAAGTGTAAAAAGAACTATGGGTAATAAGACGGAATGAATAATGTGCAGGAACAAAACTGACTCTCAGAATGAGTGGCTCCTTAGTTGATGCAGTGAATTAGGGACAATGTCAGAGCCTTTACAGTTGTTTAGTTGTTAGTAAATGTGTGTATTTTTATCAAAACGCTGGCTGGCCACTGGGTTATGAACGTGAGGTCTGGAGCCTGACAATGACTTAGTAAAAAGAGCCCAAGTTTTACAGTCAGACGGACCCGAATTAATCCACACTTCCGACATTTATGATCAGGTCCTTGGGCAAGTTTCTTCACTTCTCTGAGTCTCCATTTCCTTTGTGGTGAAGTAACAACCAATAACAATGCCTCTGTTGCCATGTTCCTCATGGTTTGTTGTTGTTGCTGCTGCTGTTTAACTTGGGCCGGATTTGGCTGTAGGGTTTTTGTGAAGCTTAAGTGAGATAACTCTTGTAAAACACTTTGCATATGGTAAACACTCCATGACTATGTCCTATTCCTGTGACATATGCACAACTAAATATTCAGAAGCAAGCAAGACTCTAGAAGGATAAGGGAAGTTATCTTACAAGGCTATTTTGTTAGTGAAGTCAATAAAATATTTTTATTAAAAACCACTAATAAGTTTAGAGATCCTAGCCAAGTAACAATTCTATGACTGACATTACTTAAGCTGCCTGATGACCAATTCAAAGAATTGATGAGATGGGAGCAGGCATTTAGCCTAGCAGTTGGGATGCCCTATCCCTGTATCAGAATACCTGGGTTAGATTCCTAGCTCCTGACTCCCTGCTGATCTGGAATCTGACTCAGGAGGCAGCAGGTGATGTCCCAAGTATTTGGATCCCTGCCACTAACCTGGAAGACCTGCACTGCGCTACCAGCTCCTACTCTTGACTCCAGGCCAGCTCTAGCTGTTGTGGGCATTTGGTGAGGACTAGAGGGCTCATACTTTCTCTCTCTCTCTCTCTAATAAATAAGTAAAAACATCTTTTTAAAAATTGATGTCACCAGTTTCCAAATCTCAACTTCTGGCACAAAAATCAAGTATTGAGTGTTGTTTTCTCTTCATAACTCCATGCAAACACCAGAGGATTGTTTCTACCTTTTGTCCTAAACTGTCACAAGTTTAAAATCAGCAGCAACATCCTTGTGGCCTGTCTTTCCATGAATAAAACATAAGTGGATATGTGTGGTTTTATTAAGTCAGCTGGGAAAATAAACTCGGCCCCAGTCACGCACCTGTTTTCTACATACCCCAGTGAGGGGAATATTGACTTCCATAAAAGGACCACTGTGAAATTGGCCTTTTGGTGCATTTTCCTCCGTGCAACATAACGTTTTTTCTTACATGTTACATGCTTTTCCAAACTGTTGAGAGGCTTTTTCAGGATTCTCTAATCTGTCATAATGTTCTTATAAGATGAATGGTTTTTATGACTCTATTCTATTTTAGATATAGCCAAAATATCACAGCTGAAAATGAAATATTGTTACCAGAAAAAGGCAATGAGAGGACTGAGTAACATTATGGTTCTGGGCCAATACTGGGGCAAAGCAGGTTAAGCTGCCTCCTGCCATGCTGGCATCCCATATGAGAGCTGGTTTGAGTTTCAGTTGCTCCACTCCTGATCCAACTCCTTGCTAATGTGCATGGGAAACCAGCAGAGCATGGCCCATGTACTTGGGTCCCTGCCACCCATGTGGGAGACTCAGATGGAGTTCTAAGCTCCTGCCTTTGTCTTGGCCCAGCTCTGGCTGTTGTGGCCATTTGGGGAGTGAACCTGAAAGTGGAGGATCTCTCTCTCTCTCTCTCTCTCTCTGCTTCTCTCTTGTTTAGCTGTGTCTTTTAAATAAATAAATAAATCTGTTTTAAAAATTATAATTCTGACTCTGCTAGATACTTTTTAAAATAAGCCATTTTACTGAGTTAAAACTAGTATAATTTTATTGCCTCAATTCTAGCCTAATAAGATATCAATTACTTTGTTTTCATTTATAAAACAGCAATACATGGGGCTGGTGCTGTGGCATAGCGAGTAAAGCCGCCGCCTGCAGTGCCAGCATCCCATATGGGCGCCAGTTCAAGTCCTGGCTGCTCTACTTCCGATCCAGCTCTCTGCTGTGGCCTAGGAAAGCAGTGCAAGATGGCCCAAGTCCTTGGTCCCCTGCATCTATGTGGCAGACCCAGAAGAAGCTCCTGGCTCCTGGCTTCAGATCCGCACAGCTCCAGCAGTTACAGCCATTTGGGGAGTGAACCAGCGGATGCAAGACCTCTCTCTCTCTCTCTCTCTCTCTCTCTGCCTCTCTCTCTGCCTGTGCCTCTCTGTAAATCTGCCTTTCAAATAAATAAATAAATCTTTAAAAAGGGGGGGGGGTTTAACACATACACTATAGTCCTATCTAAAGAGGCCAAGAAACCAGAATTCTTTAAAAAAAAAAAAAAGACATTTTATTTATTTGAAAGGCAGAGTTACAGAGAAGGGGAGACAGAGAGAGAGAGAGCAAGCTAGCGATCGAGCAAGCTTCCTCCTGCTGGTTCACTCCCCAAAATGACTGCAAGCCAGGAGCCTGGAACTGCTATGTAGGTTTCCTGCTTTCCCAGGAGCATTGGAAGGGAGCTGAATCAACAGTGGATCAGGCCGGCGCTGCAGCTCACTTGGCTAATCCTCCGCCTGCAGCACCAGCACCCGGGGTTCTAGTCTCGGTTGGGGCACCGGTTCTGTTCTGGTTGCCCCTCTTCCGGTCCAGCTCTCTGCTGTGGCCCGGGAAGGCAGTGGAGGATGGCCCAAGTGCTTGGGCCCTGCACCCACCTGGGAGAACAGCCGTGGCAGCCATTTTCGGGGTGAACCAACGGAAAAGGAAGACCTTTCTCTCTGTCTAACTCTGCCTGTCAAAAACAAACAAACAAAAAACAAAACAGTGGATCAGCCAAGACTTGAACAAGCACTCTATGGGATGCCAGCGTCCCAGGAGGGGCAGCTTAACCTGCTGTACCACAGCCCCTTTCTCAGAAACCAGAATTCTTTGTAGTCACAGGCAATGATAATTCACACTGCTGTGCGTGACTCTCGGACTCTACAGGGTCAAAGTGGCCTCTGAACCACCAAGCAGTACCAGGATGCTTGCTTTTATTTTAATATTAAAGGCATCTTGTTATATTGCTTGAAATATATGATCTAGAACTACAAGTTTCAAATAGGTGGCAATCTTTGTTACCCAGAATGTTAAACTAATCAAATTCATAATGTTTCATTATCCTTAAGTTCCTTAAAAACAGTGGTTTTTTTTAAAGTTTAACATGGAAGTGAGAGCACCCATGCAGAGGAGGAAAGACGATCTGTGCCCATGTGGCTGTAAAAGGGAGACCTCTGCTTATCCTTGCTTTTGAGTGCGTTAGTGTTAGTATTGCCATAAAGTATACTAAACCATTTTATCCCTTCTTTCAGTCTTTCCTAGTAAAAAAATTACATACAGTTAAACATTCAGACATTTTCCTAATAGATTCTGATCCCATAAACATTGTATCTTAAATGCATATTAAGGTATATAAAATAATGAAAATGCAGCATTTAGATACTCTGTACAAGGTAAAGCACTTTTTCAGTAAATACAAGTAACTGCTGCAATATCATACATATCCATTGAATATTTATGATACTCAGTTTCACCAGCTAACAACTGAATAACATTTCATTTTTTATATAATTTACCTAGTTTCTTCTATTTTTACCTCTATATTAATAAATGATGTATTGTGCACAGTTTGAGTAACTCCCTCAAAACCTCTCTCCTTGAATCTAATTTGGAAGATAAATTTTTAAATAAAAAACTATTTTTAGTGTTTCCTAGTAATACTTTTTAAAAAATATTTTTGTATGCTTTGCTTTGAATTTTAAAAATATTTTAAGCATGTTGAATTGCTCCTTTAATAACTGTTAAGTTTTTTTTTATAATTATATGTATCCACATTCGAGTATTTCTGTCTGACAGACACCAAAGGAAGCAAGGAAATGTACAATTAAACCAGAAAGATCCTGGGCCGTTCAGTGCTCAAACACCACAGAGTATGGTTAAGATAGCCACTGAAACAGCTTGCTCTTGTGTTAGGATGACATCTGGTAGCTTCCAAAATTAACAAACTATTTTGCTGCTTACTGGCTTGTATCATCATCTCAATGTTGTATTACTGGTTTTTTTGTTTTGTTTTGTTTTTGTTTTTTGAAGGGAGACAGGAAGTGGGGGAGATTAAAGTGCCTTATGTGTGTTTTGATAAGTACTTTGAAGAATTTACAAAGTATCACTTTTAGAGATGTGGCTTGGGGTAAGGAAGCATTCAGAAATCATATTTCCTTTGTTTTCTTTCTAGCTCTCTCCATATCCATTTCATCCTCCTCAGTCATTGGCTCTGTTCTCGCCCTCTCAGCCAAAACTGCGCTTTCAAAAGGAGACTTCAAAAGTAGATTGATGGCCGGCGCCGCGGCTCACTAGGCTAATCCTCCGCCTAGCGGCGCCGGCACACCGGGTTCTAGTCCCGGTCGGGGCGCCGGATTCTGTCCCGGTTGCCCCTCTTCCAGGCCAGCTCTCTGCTGTGGCCAGGGAGTGCAGTGGAGGATGGCCCAGGTGCTTGGGCCCTGCACCCCATGGGAGACCAGGATAAGCACCTGGCTCCAGGCTTTGGATCAGCGCGGTGCGCCAGCCTCAGCATGCCGGCCGCGGCGGCCATTGGAGGGTGAACCAACGGCAAAAGGAAGACCTTTCTCTCTGTCTCTCTCTCTCTCACTGTCCACTCTGCCTGTCAAAAAAAAAAAAAAAGTAGATTGATGAAGACACGGAGTTGTCCACTTGTGCTGCCCGTCCCTCAGCAGGAAGGCGTTCCCCTCGGCATCTCGCCTGTACTGGAATATCTCCAAGGTGGTTTGACACACACGGGTCAGCGGTGCCTCAGCAGGTCCTTGAAGCCACCATGTAGCTGGAGACATTCTCACTTAACTTCAGCTTTGTACAATATTCAGTTTAGAATATGTTCACTATCTAAATCAAATTTCAGTATGATTTGTGTTTCTAACCATAAGGAAGAACATAAGACTCTCATTTCGGACTCCACATAGCCAGGTTGCTCTGTGGCACTGTTTTCAAAATGAAGTGAAGCTTCTCGAAGTTACATAAACTCAACCTCCATGTCCATGCGTAGATTTCTAAACAGTAGTTGGATAGTATATCTGTGGTTTCAATCAACCAGTGGGGCCTCCTCTCCCTCCAAAGCTCCAGCTTCGGCCATCCAAGGCCAAAACATCCAGTGGCCATTTGTTTCATCAGGCGTCGAATTTCCCTTTGACTGTTGTAGGAAGATTTCTGAAGGAGAGGTCAGTAATGCCCAGTTCTGGCTAGCTTCGCACCGCCACAGGGATCAAGGGGCAGCATGTAGTTTGCTCTGTCTCTTGGGTTCAGAAGGACCTTAATTATGCACTCCTGCAGGCATAAAGAAAAAAAAAAAGAAATTTTCCTGTATCCCAAATCTGGACACCTCCCAGTAAGATATTCCAGGCCTGTTTCCTTCCTTTTTCCACAGGGTGTGATGCCACAAAGCACAGACACAAGGTCTCCAGGCACAGGGTGGTTGGGGCCAAGGCCTGCTTAAGAACACTGGCACTGGGTTTGGACAGCCTGAGTTCGAGTCTCACACGTGGCTAGTGGTGACTTTGATCAATTAAGTGCAACTTTCTCCTCTGCTTCTCAGGGCTTAAATGAGATAATACATGTAAGGTGCCTAGCATGTGCTTAGCCCTCAGGAAGGGTTGGTGATTACTATTTCATTTATTCATTCACTCAACAAATATTGAGCCGCTACAGCAAATCATTGTATGGATGAAGAAACCGAGGCCCAGAAGTGTTGGGCAGTTATCCGAAGTGTAACACTATGAAAAATGTATTTGTTCTTCACGCCCATTTCCTGGCATACAACTCCTAAAACCCTTGCCGTCTTCAAGGTGATCCATGTCTTTCTGTAGGCTAATAAGCTGACTGATGGCTGGCAGCCCCTAGTAGCTTCAGGATGGGAGCTGAGCGCTGGAAAGACCCAGATGGGATTAGAGAGTTAGGGCTTGCAAAGCTACCCCACAACCTCTAGGAAAGAGAGAGAGGCTGAAGGTGAGTCGATCACCAAGGGTCAGTGATTTCATCAATCATATCTACGTAGCCAAGCTCCTCTAAAACCCCAAAAGGACAGGGTAGGGAATGGCTGCAGATAGAGGGAAGCTCCAGGCGGTCCCTGGAGGGGGCGTGGAAGCTCCACCCCCTCCTTTCACTGCATCTCTTCATCTGTGCCCACTGCAGCCGGTAAAGCCAAGTGTTCCCCTGAGTTCAGCCAGCTGCTCCGGGAAATCACCAGAACTCACGTAGCGGGTTGTGGGCACCCCTGTTTGTAGTGCGTAGGTCAGAATCAGGGAAAACCACCTGGCGCTTGCTGCTGGCATCTGAAGCAGGGGACAGTTCTGCAGGTCTGGACCCTCAGCCCGGGGAGATATGATGCTACCTGCAAGTGGACACTGTGAGAACTGAGCGGAATTAGTGGACCCCCAGCCGGGGCCTACCACTGCAGGACTTCTTGCTTGGTGTGTGGAGGAATCCCCCACACATCTGAGGTCACAGAGGTGTTTGGCGTGGTGAGCAGAGAAGAGGACCAGATGTGTTATTCCTATATCCGCACAAAGTTCCAACAGAAGTAAGACTAGGATGCAAATGTCCTCATGTCAATTCTTATCTCCCCAGGCTAAGCTGATTCTCTTACTGGGCTATTAAAAACCCAACCCAGACTTGGGAAATTGCTAGGGGCATCTCAAAAATTGAAACACTTTGGGGCCAGCATTGTGATGCCATGGATGCGATGCTGGCAGCCCGTATTGGGCCCAGTTCCAGTCCCAGCTGCTGACTTCTGATCCAGACCCCTGCCAATGCACCTGGGAAAGCAGGGGAAGACGGTCCAAATGCTGGGCCCTTGTCACCCGCATGGGAGACTCAGAGGGAGTTCTGAGTTCCAGGCTTTGACCTGGCCCAGATCCGACCATTGTGGCTGTTTGGGGCATGGACCAGCAGATGGAAGACCTCTCAACACCACCTCCCGCACCCCTTTCTCCTTGTCACTCTTTCAAATAAATAAAATAAATCATTTTTAAAAATGAAACATTTTAAAGAAAAGCTGATTTCTTGCTTTGATTTTGTAAGGGGTGTAAGGATTTTAAACACATCTTCAGTGTTTTCATGAGCAAAAATAGGACTTGAGACTCTCACTCTCAAAATGCCAATAAATCCTTAAATCATACAAAAATCCACCTTACTAGTTTTCCTGTGTCTTACACAACCTAAAAAACAACAACAAAAAGCCAGTGCTGGCGCTGTGGTGTAGCAGGTAAAGCTGTAGCCAGCAGTGCCAACATCCCATACGAGGTGGCCGGTTCTTGCCACAGCTGCTCCATTTCACAAACAGCTCCCTGCTAGTGGCCTGGGAAAAACAGCAGAAGATGGGCCCCTGCCACCCATGTGGGAGACCTAGAAGAAGCTCCAGGCTCCTGGTTTCAGCCTGGCCCAGCACTGGCCAATGCTGCTGTCTGGGGAGTGAACCAGAAGATGGAAGATCTCTCCGTCTCTCCCTCTCCTTCTCTCTCTGTAACTCGGACATTCAAATAAATAAAAAAATCTTTAAAAAAAAAAAGCCTTATTGTAAGTAAGGATCTGGGATCTTTATTTGTATAATTGTATGCATTATTTTTATTTCTTCTTGTAAAGGGATTCTTATAAATTTTAATCACTGCTAAGGACAAACAACGGGTGAGGGACAGGAAGAAGATGGGTTCCTTCAGATGGCTTCTTTGTTTTCTTGAATGAGCAGTAGTGCCCAAGGATGGCCTTATGTAGTTAAATTATTATATTAAGTTAATTAACCTACATCCACTACAGCCAACTGCTGACAATATATTCCCTGGAAAGCAAAGATCACTCAGATCTTTAATTCCGTATCATTGCTGTTCAACTGAAAATTTTAGTCTCTGTAAACACAAAATATTATAAGAATGAAAGACTATAAATTAAATCAGAGTAAATATAAATCTCTTCATACGTTCAATAGAAACCTAAATATACAATACTTTGGTTGCTTCTGCACAACACAAAATATATGTATTAAAAAGTGACAAAATCAATAAATAGCTAGTGGTCGATAAAATGTTTCCTTATTTATTGAGCCAATACAACAAGAGGTTTTCCCATTGAAAAAAATAACAGGTAATAACATTAAGGCTGTGTAAAAAAAAAATTTAATTTAATTGATTGTCTTTAAGTGCATTTTCCAAACATCTTTGACTAGAATGCCAAGGTTTAATGGAATGGGTTTACATTTGATGACTCTAGTACTCATATTTTCAAATGATGAAACTTGATTTTTCCTAAATGTCACTATTTGGATATAAAATTTAAAACAGCTAAGAGTCAAAATGCATGCTTTGAGTGATAGCGGTTCCACTGGCTTATAATCATTTTGTTAGCCCAGATAAAAACCTTTTCATAGCCTCAGTTCCACAACTGTGCATTTCTGATGCAGACAATTTATTATAGGAGAAGCAAGATAGTCCTTGTTTGGGTACATGTGTTTAAAATTTGCTCTACTATGAGATATAACCTTGATCATGAAAGAGAGTGGGAATGAATATTATTACGAATGACAAGATTTTTTTTTACTCAGAACTGGCATTTGACAGTGTCATTTGCAAGAATATTAGCTCTTTTAATCCATGTAATTCCTGGGGTATCTTTCTGTTGTACATAGTACTTGTCACTTGCAGTCACATTGTAACATGGCCCTGAGCTGAGTTTTCACTTTCGTATCCTGCCTCCTCTAGTATCATGCCAATTATGAAGCCAAGAAAAGTAAAATTTGGGGGCCGACGCTGTGGCATAGTGGGTTAAGCTGCTGCCAGCAACACTGGCATCCATATGGGCGCTGGTTCAAGTCCCAGCTGCTTCACTTCCAATCCAGCTCCCAGCTAACGCTCCTGGAAAAGCAACAGAAGATGGTCCAAGTGACTGGGCCCCTGCACCCATGTGGGAGACCCAGAGGAAGCTCCTGACTCCTGGCTTCAGCCTGGCCCAGCCCTGGCATTTTCTGTCATTCGAGGAGTGAACCAGCAGGTAGAAGACCTTCCTCTCTTTCTCTCCCTTTCTCTTTGTTACTCAGCCTTTCTTTTTCTTTTCTTTTTTTTTTTTTTTTTAAGATTTTATTTATTTATTTGAAAGCCACTTTCTGCCTCTGGTGTTTTGCTACCTGCACTCTGCCCACCGAGTCCTTCCCATCCTTCAGCGTCCTGTTTAAGCTCTTCCTCTTTAACCACTCTTAACCATAGTGATGCTCCCTTCTCCTTACTAACCCTATCCAATTTTTAATAACTTCAGCATCTGTGCTATCACTCAATACCCACCTAACCCATTCTTTAATGCACTTTTACACCCCATACCTTTTCCTGGCATATTTTTCAGTCTGGAATGAACTTTCTAGGCCATCTACTGGCATTGGTAAAGAAAAAAGTAGGCCGGCACCGCGGCTTACTAGGCTAATCCTCTGCCTTGCGGCGCCAGCACACCGGGTTCTAGTCCTGGTCAGGGCGCCTGATTCTGTCCCGGTTGCCCCTCTTCCAGGCCAGCTCTCTGCTGTGGCCAGGGAATGCAGTGGAGGATGGCCCAAGTGCTTGGGCCCTGCACCCGCTTGGGAGACCAGGAGAAGTACCTGGCTCCTGCCATCGGATCAGCGCGGTGCGCCTGCCACAGCACACCGGCCACGGCGGCCATTGGAGGGTGAACCAACGGCAAAGGAAGATCTTTCTCTCTGTCTCTCTCTCTCACTGTCCACTCTGCCTGTCAAAAGAAAAAAAAAAAAGAAAAAAAAAGGAAAGAAAGAAAAAAGTATTGAATAGTACTTATGAAAAGCACAATAAGGAAAACTTTATTCAGGACCATTGCAGTTGCAACAGAGTCTTGCAGTGGTGGACAGAGATTGGGCTCAACTACACGCACAGCACTAGCAAGTAGAAAGTTGTAGCCAAGGAGTAAGGTTGGGGTCAGTGGCTGGAAACCTACTAAAACAGAACATCAGCAGTAAGGGAGATTCTTGCTAAACCAACCAGCAGGAATCTTGATAACAGCACAGGATGATGGAAAACCTGGTCAGCCATCAATCAAGGATGATCAAGTTCCGAGCATGGCGGGGTCTAGCTAAACTGACTTGGCAGTGTTCTGCTCAAAGTGTAGTTCATGAGGAATGCCCAGAGAAGCTTCCAAAGGCTGACAAGAGTTTGTGAACATCCTGCACACCCTTCCAACATCTATGCCACCTCTTCTAGAAAATTCCTTCTAACCCCGCAGTGGGATGTGAGCAGACCTTTCTCCCCCACTGTGTTGTTCGTTATTGAGGACAGAGCCCATGTTTAATCCAAGCGGAGTTTCCACAGCATTACTGCAACAGAGGGTAGAGATGAATGTTTAGTGAATGAATGGTGGTTGAAGAATGGATAGATGAAGAGATGGGTGATGACTAAAAGAAGAGATTCATTAGGTAGATGTAGAGATATTTATATACACAAGTACCATTACGTTCTGGGGAAAAGCACTCGGGGCCAGTGTTGTGGTGCAGCAAGTTAAGATGCAATACTGGCATCATACATGAGAGCTAGTTCACGTCCTGGCTGCTCCACTTCTAATCCAGCTCGCTGTGTCTGTTCCCCGGGAACGCAGCCCTTGGTCCCTGCACCCTCACCAAAGACCTGGATGGAGTTCCAGGCTCCTGGCTCCTGGCTCCTGGCCCAGTCCCAGCTGTTGCATCCATCTGGGGAGTGAAGCAGCAGATGGAAGATCTCTGTCTCTCCCTCGTTCTCTCTGAACTCTGCCTTTCAAATAAGTAAATAAATCTTCTAAAAAAAGAAGGAAGGAAGGAAGGAAGGAAGGAAGGAAGGAAGGGAAGGGAAGGGAAGGGAAGGGAAGGGAAAGGAAAGGAAAGGAAAGGAAAGGAAAGGAAAGGAAAGGAAAGGAAAGGAAAGGAAAGGAAAGGAAAGGAAAGGAAAGGAGGCCTCCAGCCTGATTTTTTTTAATCCTCAGTGTTTACCAGAATACACAAGTATGTTGTAGGAACTAAATATAAATATCTGTTCAATTGAAAAACCTACATATCAAAAGTTAGAATTTAAAATAATCAGAAGGATGAAGATGTAAGCATATCTGTATTTATTGCATTTTGTTTCTTTTGAATCAAAACTATAATATGTCACTTAGCCATTTTTCCTTTTTTAATGCCAACCATACTAATTAAATAGAATCATATGTTTCAGGTGGAAGTCTTTCAAAAATAAAAGCAAAAATTGAAAGGAAAGAAAAAGCAAATTGCATCACTGCCTAAATAATATTATTCTATATTGGGTGTTTTTTTAGAGGTTAAATTGTGTACGTGCATGTATATGTAAGTGTGGTCCTAGAGAAAGGCCTAGAAGGACAGAGTCACCAAACTAACAACAGTGCTTACCTCCAGCGAAATGATTCAGATACAGGAAGACAGAATGCATGTGCCAGGGAGGAGGTGGGGGAGGGTAGGATTTCATCTGTCACTTGATATACTTTCTTGTTGTCTTAATTCTTTCAACAATCACGTATGCCTTATATACTTTTAAAAATCTTTTACTCTGAAATAATTATAGAGTCACAGGAAACTGCAAAGATGGTAAGAGAGGTCTCATGTATCCTATCAAGTTTCCCCCACTGGTTACCTCTTCACAAAACTATAGTATAATACCAAAACCAGGACACTGGTAGCAGGCATTTAACCTATGAGATAAGATGTCTGTGTCCCACATGGGAGTGCCTGGGTTCAATTTCTGGCTGGCCCCTGACTTCAGCTTCTTGCCAATGCATATCCTGAGAAGCAGCAGTGAGGGTTCGAGTAATTGGGTTCCTGCTACCCATGTAGTACACTTGAATTGCGTTCCCAATTCCCAGCTTCAGCCTAGGCCCACCCCTGGATGTTGTGGGCATTTGGGGAGTGACCCAGCAGATGGGACTCTCTCTGTCTCTCTTCTCTTGTCTCTCTGCCTCTCAAACTGGAGGACAAAACTGCAAAGTGGAACTGCGTATGTAATTATGTATCAATTTGTCAGATCTGCAGAAAACAGTATAGAGAATAGAGAACTATCCCATCACTACAAAGATCGTCCCCATATGATCCTGTTGGAGTCACACCCACACCTACCTTCATATGCCCACCATTCCTAATTCCTGGGAAGTACAAAATTGTTCTCATTCTCATCTTTATAATTATCACATTCAGAGACTGTTTTATATGAAATCATACAGTATTGCCTTTTTAAAAAAATGTATTTACTTGAAAGGCAGAGCAACAGAGAGAGAGAGTGAGAGAGAGCCAGAGATTTTACATCTGCTAGTTTGCTCTCCAAATGGTAGTAACAGCCATGTCTGGGCCAGACTGAAGCTGGGAGCCAGGAACTCCACCGAGATCTCCCACATGGCAAGGGCCCGAGCACTTGGGCCATCTTCTGCTCCCTCCTAGGCACATTACCAGGGAGCTGGATAGAAGCACAGCATCCAAGACTTGAACCAGCACTCAGATTAATATGGGATGTCGGCATCACAAGCGACAGCTTAACCCCTGTTCACTCAGTAAAATACTCTTGCTACTCATCCATAAGTTGTATATTTTTTAAAGAAATGAAGTTCTTGTGTGGGAAGAGCATGAGCTTGGGTATCTCCCAGGCCTTTCGCTGTGGGACCATCATCAGAATATCAAACATCAGTTTCCTTGTTTGTAGAACATGAGGGAAGGGGAAATGCCAGTGCTATGGATGTCTGTGGGAATCAGATGGGCTCAACATGAAAGGCCACTGTCCCTGCGTGTGCCACATGAAAGCCACACAATGCGAATGCGGGGAGTCCTCATTCTCACCCACTGCTACCTCCATTGCTGTGTATTCTGCTTTATGGCCTTACCCACTGTTTGCAGATCTTGTTGACACATGCCACTCTTAGACTAAGGTTTTGATTCTGCTGGAAGACCACATCCCTTGCTCTCTTGCCCCTAGGTAACTTGTGAACTCTGTTTCTTGTCTTCTTGCCCTTCTGCCTCACTGTGCCTTCAGCCCTCTTTCAGTCCCATCATAACGGAGTATGTGTTCACAGATGCTATTTGTTTAGTGCCATTATAATAATCGCCATTAAACTGAAGCTATGTCTCTGTTCCAGTGACTAAATATAGGAATATTTCAGGAACAAATAGTTCAGTACTCAGACATTCTTCTACATCCTAGTTCTTAATAAATTCATCATCTTCTGAAAATAATGCAGCATCAGAATAATGCAGCAAGAAGTCAGAGGACATTTAGGTCATCTCCCAAGAGAGGCCACTCGGAAAGTTGTTGACAGAGCCAAGAGTGAAGCCCAGGCATCCGGCCTCACCCTGTCATTATAAAGTGGATCAGCTAAGTGAGTTTTTTTTTTTTTTTTTAAGTGAGTAACTGCTCATCTCTCTGAATCATAATCAAAGATCTCTAAAATGTTCAGAAACCCCATAGTGAGGACATTCATGGGGCAAAACATGTCAAGATCACAGGAGAAAAGGAAACTATTACTCCAGAATTGTAACAGCAATGGTTACTATTAGCACTGCTATTCAAACATCTGAATTGCTTTAGTTCATTTTAACACTGTGCCTTGGGGCTGATGGTGCAGCGCAGCAGGTTAAGTCATCACTTGGCATGCTTGCATCCCCTATCAGCACCTCCACTTCCAGATCCAGCTCCTTGCCGATGTGCCTGGGAAGGCAGTGGATAGTGGATTGTGTATGTAATTATGTGTCAATTTGTCAGATCTGCAGAAAACAGTATAGAGAATAGAGAACTGTCCCATCACTGTGAAGATCATCCCCATATAGTCCTGTTGGAGTCACACCCACACCTGCCACCCATGTGGGAGATCCAGCTGGACTCCCTGGCTCTTGGCTGTTGTGGGTATTTGGAGAGTGAATCAGCAAATGGTAGGTCTCTCTCTCTCTCTCTTTCTATTTCTCTCTCTTTCTCCCTGCTTTCCTCCCTCCCTCATCTACCCCTCGCTCTGTCACTCTGTCTTTCAAATAAATCTTTAGAAAAAAATAAAATGAGGATGTCACATTTGTACACAAATGGGTGTTTGTACACCTATGTTCTTGACAGATTTATTCACAATAAATAAAAGGTGAAAACACTCAAGCGTTCATCAATGGATGGATAAAACAAAATACAGTACATAAATATAATGGAATACTATTCAGCTATAAAAATAAATGAAATTCTGATCTATGCCATATGGATGAACCTTGAAAACATTATGTTAAGTGTTATAGACCAGATATAAAAGGATGACTAGTTAATGAACCCACCTAAAGTAGGCAAATATGAGGTTGAAAATAGGTAAGAGGCCGCCAGAGGCTTGGGAAGGGGAAATTAGGGGTGACTGCTTAGTGGACACAGGGCTTTGACTGGAAATGGAAATGTTTGGAAACAGATAAATGGTTGCATAACATTGCAAATGTAATTCCTTGTCACTGAACTGAAACTTAAAAGTGGCTAAAATGGTAAACTTTGTGTAATATGTATTTTACCACACAATAGAAAATATGAGAACAAAACTGGCAAGCTGTATCATGTATTTAAGAAAAAGAAGTCCAGCACCCTGAGAACAGCACGCTGGAAGGCCGCACATCGGTGCTCTGGTTGACACTCCTGGCTGGGCCTGGCCTGGCAGCCATCGCTGCACGCGTGTCCCATGTCCAACAGGAGTGAAGCTGACCCCCAGCTACTCCCCTGGCAGGACCTCAAGTGGTGTCACTCGGGAATGAGGAATTGCCCATCTGAGCCCCGCCCTGTCTCTCAAAATCCCGAGACACAATAAAGAGCTGCTGCTTATAGTCGCCAAGGTTCAAGGTAATCTGCCATACAGTAAGAGAGAGTCAGAGCGTGCCCCTCTATTTCCTTATGTGGGTTGACCCAGGGGTTCCTAAACATCCGGAAGAGTTGAGAGGGGAAGGAGGGGACTCAGGCCAGCCTTGGGGGTCTAGAGAAATACCTGGATGCTTTACACACTGGGCTCCTCCCCTTAGAACAGAGACAATGACAAACTGCTTTAAGCATCATATCCTAGGTTGGTGGTAAACACCCGGGACAGACCAGAGTCAACTCAGCCACAACTGAAAATATTTAGAGATGGCATTTTGTTCTCATTCAAAATGAAACTACTTGTATTAAATCCCATGGGAGGGGGAGGAATGGAGTGTCTTTAAAAAGTAAGATTATTCCTTTTACTAAAATAATAGAGGGAAAGTGATAATTATTTTCCCATGAAACAATAACAACAGCAACAAAGCACAGTTTAGTGCGATTTTAGAAACAGAGTTGTGAGAGTTACTTTCTATCATGAGCAGGCTCCAGGGTGTCCGTGATCCGGGGACTGCTCCTCAGTGCCCTGCACAGCTGGGTGTCATTGAAGCAGAGAGGGAGGGCACCACGGTAAGTGCATTAGAGCAGGTGTCAGGAGACCTGAGTCCTGCGTTCATCTCCACCCATCAAGTAACGTGGGCAAGACACAGGAGCTCTCTGGAAGTCAACTTTCTCATACTCCAAAAGGGAATACAGAAGCTTCTCCACTTTGGGTACACGTTGGAATCAGCAAACTAGGGGATGAAACTTAAAATCTTGCCGAGGAAATGGCACCCCAGACCAAGTACATCAGAATCTTTGTGGGAGAACCAGCATTGTGGTGCAACAGGTTCAGCGGCTGCTCCACTTCTCATCCAGCTCCAATGGATATGCCTGGGAAGGCAGCAGAAGGCTGCCCAAATGCTTGCGCCCCTGAGCCCATGTGGGAGACCAGGATGGAGTCCCTGGTTCCTGGCTTCAGCCATGTCCAGACCTGGCTATTTTGGTCATTTGAGGAGTGAACCAGTAGATGAAAGATCTCTCTCTCTCTCTCTCTCTCTCTCTCTCTCTCTGCCTTTCAAATAAATTAAAAAAAAAAAAAAAAAAAAAAAAAAAAAAAAAAACTGGGGCCGGCATGGTGGCACAGCGGGTTGACTCACTGCCTACAATTCCTGCATCTCATATAAGCTCCTGTTTGAGTCCCTGCTCCTCTGCTTCCAACCTAGTCCCCTGCTAATGCATCTGGGAAGGCAGCAGAAGATGGCCAACTGCTTGGGTGCCTGCCACCCAGGTGGGAGATCTGGCTGGAGTTCCAGACTCCTAACTTCGGCCTGGCTCAGCCCTAGCCATTTCAGCCATTTGCTGAGTAAACCCTCTCTCTCTCTCTCTCTCTCTCTGTAACTCTGCCTTTCAAATAAATAAATAAATCTAAAGAAAGAAAGTGTGGGTTGGACATAAGCATCAAGATTTTTTTTTAGGACAGGCAGAGTTAGGGCAAGAGAAAGAGACAGAGAAAGGTCTTCCTTCCGTTGGTTCACCCCCTAAATGGCCGCTACAGCCAGCGTGCTGCGCGGATCCAAAGCCAGGAGCCAGGTGCTTCCTCCTGGTCTCCCATGCGGGTGCAGGGCCCAAACACTTGGGCCATCCTCCACTGCACTCCCTGGCCACAGCAGAGAGCTGGACTGGAAGAAGAGCAACCGGGACAGAATCTGGTGCCCCAACCGGGACTAGAACCTGAGGTTCCGGTGCCACAGGTAGAGGATTAGCCTAGTGAGCCTCAGCGCTGGCCAAGATTTTTTCTTAACTCCCTGAATTTTCCAATACAAAGTCAAAGTTGAAAATGAATAGAACGTGGAAAAAAACCTCCAAAGTTCCTATCCAGCTCTAAAGATGATATAGCCTAACACTTCAAGAAGTTACACTTCTCCAATAAATACTGATTACATGCTGTGTTCCAGTCTCTCTGAAGCCAGGAGCCAGGAGTTTCTTCTGGATTTTCCAGGTGGTTGCAGGGGCCCAAGCACTTGAGCCAACTTCCACTGCTTTCCCAGGCCATCAGCAGGAAGCTAGATTGGAAGTGGAGCAGCTGAGACTCAAACAGGTGCCCATTTGGGATGCCAGCACCTAGGTGACTGCTTTACCTGCTATACCACATCACTGGCCCCTACATGATATTCTTGAATTTAGAGGTTCAAGATTACAAAAGCAAGCTGCGCTGGAATAGTCAAGGCCATTTTGTGGCAAATAATCTGGACTTGTTCTACATGTTCGTGGATTAGAACTAGAATCAGTGAGATGTGGAAAGACAAATGTTGGCTCAACTAAAGGAATAACTACCACAGTGGTTGTAGAACAATTGATTGAATTGACTATGGACAAAGTAACTTTCCCAACTGCTTGAGTTGTCACATCCCATGTCAGAGGGCCTGGGAGCCAGTCCTACTTCCATTTCAGATCCAACTTCCTGTTGATGAGCATTCTTGGAGGCAGTGGATGACAGATCACATACTTGGATCCCTGCTACTCACGTGGGAGACCAGGAGTTCCTGGCTCCTGGCTTCAGCCTGGCACAGCCCCGGCTCACGTGGGCATTTGGGGAGTAAATAGAGAGTGAAAGATCTCTCTCTCTCTCTCTCCTTCTTTCCCTCTCTCTCTGCCTTATTTGAGAGGCAGACACACACACACACACACAGAGAGAGAAAGAGAGAGAGAGGAGAGAGAGAGATGGAAAAAAAATGAGAGGGACAGAAACCTTCCATCTTCTGTTTCATGCCTGCAACAGCCAGAACTGAAAAAAAGCCAAAGCTAGAAGTCAGGGACACAATCCAGGTATTTCCCCCTGGGAAGCAGGAACCAAATTACTTAAGCATCACTGCTTCCCTCCCAAGGTCTGCCTTAGCAGGAAGCTGGAGTCAGAAGTCAGAGGTGGGTATAGAGTGCAGGCACTCCAATATAGGATGCAGGTGTCATAGCCACCGGGATAAACACCCACCCCTATAATAGACTAAGAGTCTAAGAACAATCAACACAGGCCGAACATAAAGAATCTGAATCTATAAGCGTTTCTTGTTATTCTCACCCACAGACACACCTCTATTTCCTACAGAAATAACAAGCAAAAAAGACAATAGGAGGGAGATGCTCTTGACTAGAGAGTGGGGGTCCCCACTGGTGAGATGCGAGCTTGAGCAGCTCAAGTGCAGTGAGTTCAGCCGGGATACCCGCAGTCAGTCCGTGAAGTGTTGCTCCCAAAGCCCAGGCCACTGTGGTCCTTGCAGCTTCTCCATGGGGGAGGCTCACCCAAGGTTTAGAGCCCCCTCTTCTGGCTACAGAGCACGTTCCAGCTGGCAGCCCTTGCCCGGGGTGGGTTCCTGTCCCTGGGCATCCATCCAGGGAGTCTACCAATCCATTTGATGTTCACTCTGAGACTTTGCTTTGACAGTTGGTTGCAACTTCAAATTACAAATAAATTTTCTCTCTGGGTGCTATCTTTGTCCCCATGTTAGGCAGTAGCCTGCCATTTATCCTTTTAAGCAACTTGGATTTAAAGTGTCTGCTTGTGTGTGCATTTATATGTAAACACATATGTGTTCTAATACAAATAACTTCCTACCTCGTTGTTTTCACACACAGCATCCTGAACTGGAGGCATATAAGGAAGGGGAGGCCTCCAATGATCTGAAGTTCTCTTTGTGCTGTCATTATTACTCCATATGCAAAGACTCCATATCCACATGATTTATAGAAATGTAGGGGTGCTGTCAGGTACCAAGTGGGTGGTTGAGTTGGGTTACCTGTAACTGTTTCCTCAAGTCTAACAATCTGTGACTCTCTGATAATTAACTTGAATTAAATCAGCTTTCTGGTGGGACTATTTTCTGTCTCTGTCCTTCAATCACTAGTCACAAATCATCCTGGTTGGCCACTGAGATCCCTGAAGAACAGAAAATTGGAGATCAGAACACAAGTGAGTCGTTGTTGGGTTTCATCCAAGATACAGAAATGGACAAGTTGTGATCTTCTGCTCTGAAAGTTGATAAACCAGCAAAGGAATGGGGCCACTCTGCAGCATTTCAGAATAATGTGGCAAAGTGACAAAAGAAAGTGTCCAGGCTATCATTAGACCACAGGGGAGGGGCATCTTCCCATCTGGGAAGGGTGCAAAGTAAATGATTTGAAAATTATTCCAAGGAAGTGATAACTAAGATGGTTCTTGAGATAAAAACGGGACTTACATTGGCCTGAACAGAGGGTGTGAGCATTTTGCACAGTGTGCTGGACAGCGAATCCCACTCTGGGACAAACATCAAGGCCGGTGTGAGTGAGAGATGGGACTGGAGAAGTGAGCAAGGACCACAAACCACAGAGGCTTAAGGACCTCACTGGGGCATCTGGCCTTGACCTCAGTGACAGGAGGGACCCATTGCTGGGCCCTAAACGGGAAAATGGCCTGATCAGATGTGCCTTCCAGACAGGTCTCTCTGACGTGGCCCTGCAGGGAATTGATCTGGGGAGATAAAACAGGAGGCAGGAGAGAGTCATTAGAAGACTGTGGCAGTGGTCCAGACAGGAGACGACGAAGGCCTGAATGGGGGCATTAGTAGTTAGGCAGGAAATGGAATTGAGAACCACTATAGGGTGGGATTGGAGGGCTCCATGGCTGGGCGTAGTGAATGTCAGAGCGGTGAACTGGCCTTGCCTTAAGTCAGCTGGGGCTGCTGCAAACCCTTTGCCATAGCCGTGGCGGTTTCAACAGCAAACATCTCACAGTTCTGGAGGCTGGGAGTCTGAGATAAAGATACAGCAGCTCCGGCATCCTGGGAGAGCTTACTTCCTGGTTTACAGACTGGTTTGCCACCATCCTCCCACTGCAGCCTCCCGGAGCAGACAGCAAACACCCGTGTCTCCTCCTCTCCATCAGGGCACTAATCCCACCATGAGGACTAACTAACCCTAATTACCTCCCAAACAAATATTCATTCCGTAACAAGGGGCGACGTCCATGCGTGTGCGAACAACCTCCCTTCCTCATGGAGGCCCTCCAGGACCACCGGCTAAAACAACACATCAGCCTTGCTGCTATCTCCTTTCCCTTCCCTGCTACATCTTTTTCTGAACTTCTTATATAACGTCACCCCCCCTGTCCCCTGCCATTAGAAGATAGGACATTATTCAGGGCAGGGATTTGGTGTCCTTTGTTTACTGCTGAGTCACTTACACCCGTAGCAGTGCCTGGCACCCACTCTGCTTAGCAAGTACCTGCTGAATGAATGAATGAATGAATGGTGGTTGTGCTGGGAAACTGAGAAAAAGAGCGTGGGGAAAGGAGTAGGCATAGAGGAAGGTGCTCGGCTCCATCTGGGACTGTCTGGAGCACTCCTGAGAAAAATAACAGGGGCATAGTCTCAGAATGTTACATCTGGGGGCGGCATTGTGCCACAGGGGGTTAAGCCGCTGCCTGCGATGCCAGCATCTCCTAAGAGAGCCAGTTAGTTAGAGTCCCAGCTGGCCTGCTTCCAATCCAGCTCCATGCTAATGCACCTGGGAAAACAGTGGAAGATGGTCCAGGTGTTTGGACCCTTGCCACTCCCATGGGAGACCTGAATGGAATTATGGGCTCCTGGCTTCAGCCTAGACCAGCCCCAGCCATTGAAGCCATTTAGGGAGTGAACCAGTAGATGGAAGATCCCCCCCACCGCCCACCCCACTGTCTCCTCTCTAACTCTGCCTTCAAATAAATTAATAATACTAAAAAAAAAAAAAAATCTAACAAAGGCCCCAGAGACTGTTCTGTGTAGTTCCTTCATCCAGAGAATAAAGAAACTGAAGTCCAAAAAAGTGACATGTCTTTTCCGTGGCTAACACAGCTAAGCTGAACAGCCAGGCCTGCAGCTACTAACTCGGATTAGTGTTTATACCTCCTGTCTCTGGGAAATAGCTATAAATCATTTACTTTTACCTTCAGCTAGAAACTAAACTGTTAAATCCTGTTTTTGCACATTTTAAATGCCCATTAGCCCAAGAAAGAAAACTTTGGCTCCTGCCCAATATAGAAAGTTCTAGTCATGGATGCCTCCTTCCCCTGAGAGCTGACCAGGCTGAGGCTGCCTTCATACTTGTGCTGGGAACACCAGCCAGCTCTGTCTGCATTTCAAATAAATATATTTTTTATTTTTTAAGGTTTATTTATTTATTTGAAAGTCAAAATTATAGAGGAGAGGCAGAGAGAGAGAGAGAGAGAGAGAGATCCTCCATCCACTGGTTCATTCCCTAAATGGCTCATGGCCAGAGCTGGACAAGGCCAAAGCCAGAAGCCAGGAGCTTCTTCTGGATCTCCCACATGGGTGTGGGGGCCCAAACACTTGGGCCATGCTCTGCTGCTTTTCCCAGGTGCATCAGCAGGGAACTGTATTGGAAGTGGAGCAGCCAGGACTCGAACCAGAGGCCATATGGGATGACAGTGTCACAGGTGGCAGCTTTACCTGCTAAGCCAATGTAGCAGACCCATAAAAAAAAAATCTTTAAAAAAATCATAAAAAGAAAGGTGTCTCTTTGACAGAAGAAAATTAAAACAAAACAAAAGATCAGATTCCTCTGTCTGACTACTCAGTGTCATGTCATAAGATTCAGCCCATGAGGCTGGTGCTGTGGCATAGCAGATAAAGCCATTGCCTCCAGTGCTGGCATCCCATATGAGCACCGGTTTGAGTCCTCGCTGCTCCACTTCTGTTCCAACTCCCTGTTGTGGCCTGGGAAAGCAGTAGAAGATTGCTCAAGTCCTTGGACCCCTGGACCCAAGAAGCTCCTGGCTTCAGATCAGCACAGCTCTGGCCATTGTGGCCAACTGGGGAGTGAACCAGTGGATGAAAGACCAACCTCCCTCTCTCTCTCTCTCTCTCTGCCTCTCTTTCTCTGTGTAACTCTGACTTTCATAAATAAATAAATAAAATCTTAAAAAAAAAAGATTCAGCCCTGCGACGTTTCTTGTGTTAGTAGTTTTTCTTCATATTATTGAATAGCATTTCTTGCATGAATATACCACAATTTGCTTATTCAATCTCCTATAGATGGCTATTTTGATTCTTTCTAACTTCTGGCTATCCTGAGTAAAGCTGCTATGAACATTCTTGTTGAAATCCGTTTACGGACATATGTGTATCTAGAAGTGGGATGGCTGAGTCACAGGATAGGCATCTTTCTAACAATACAGATCTGCTAGTTTTCGAAGGTGGTATATGCTTTTACAGGCCCACCAGCAGTGTACTGGGTTTCCAGAGGTTTCATACCCTCACCAACACCGGTGTTGGCAAGGCTTCACATTTTAGTGCCATGAGAAGTCAAACACAGTGTTTGATGTCTGCTAATGTTATGGAACATTCTAGTGTTACAGAGATTTGCATATACATACTAAAGTGGACCTGTTACCCAGCCTCCGTAATTATCAGCTGAGGTCCAGTCTCATTTCCTTTTTATGCCCATCTTTCCTTCCGTATTGTTTTGAAACAAATCTCAGACATTCTATGTTTCATTAGTATTTCAGCATGCACCGCAAGGATTCTTTTTAAAATAACCAGAATGTCATTAAAAGTATATAAAAGCGGCCGGTGCCGCGGCTCACTAGGCTAATCCTCTGCCTTGCGGCGCCGGCACACCGGGTTCTAGTCCCAGTCGGGGCACCGGAGTCTGTCCCGGTTGCCCCTCTTCCAGGCCAGCTCTCTGCTATGGCCAGGGAGTGCAGTAGAGGATGGCCGAAGTGCTTGGGCCCTACACCCCATGGGAGACCAGGATAAGTACCTGGCTCCTGCCATCGGATCAGCGCGGTGTGCCGGCCGCAGCGCGCCGGCCGCGGTGGCCATTGGAGGGTGAACCAACGGCAAAGGAAGACCTTTCTCTCTGTCTCTCTCTCTTACTGTCCACTCTGCCTGTCAAAAAAATAAAAAATAAATATATATATATATTTATAAAAGCAGTAATTAATGCCTTAGTACCATTAAATACTTAGTCAATGTGCAAATATCCTGTTAGAACAATATCATAAATTTGTTGTGCAGTTCCTCTGACCAACTCAGGAACCAAATTAATATAGATATTGCAGTTTGTTAATATGTTTTGTATCTTTTTAATTAAAAGATGCCCCCTCCTTTTTTACTCTTCACAATTTTTTTTTTTAAGAAATTGGATTGGGGCTTGCATTTGGCTATTTAGTCTGCTCGGGACATCTGCATCCCATATTAGAGTGCCTGAGTTTGAGTCCCACATCTGCTCCTGATTCCAAATTCTTGCTAATGTTCACCCTGGGAGGCAGCTCACCTGTCAACCACATGGGAGGCCTGGGTTGAGTTCCAGGCTCCTTGCTTTGGCCTAGCCCAACTGCAGCTGTTGCAGACATTTGGGGAATAAAATGGTGGATAGAGAGCACTCTCTCCCCACCTTTCAAATAAGTAAAATAAAGACATAAAAAAATTGATATTGGATTATTTTTCCTCTATAGTTTTCCACAGATTGGATTTTGATGTTGCAGTATTTAATATATGTCTCTGTGTTTTCTATAAATTATTTGGATCTATGAGCTTAATCAAATTGAGGCTTGAATTTCTTTGGCAAAAGTACCTTCTAGTTGGTATTCTGTTCTTCAGGAGGTACATAGGGCCTGCTGCCTGTCATGTTAGTTCAGCCTGGATCATTAATTCATTCTGGGTTGCAAACTGGTGAAATTCTATTTCTATTTTGTTTTTATTTATGTGTTAGGATACTTCTGTAAAGACAAACTGTCATAATCCAATCATTAATTATGGCATACTTAACACAAGAAAGGCAGTACAGCAAAGGAAACAATCAACAGAAGAAAAGGCAACATACAGAATGGGATGAAGTATTGGCAAATCATATATCTGATAAGGAGTTAATCTACCAGATATGAATGAAATTCCTGCAACTTAATAGTGTAAAGTAAAAACCCAATTTAAAAATGAGCAAAGGACTTAAACAGGCATTTCTCCAAAGAAGACACATGAATAACCACCAGGTATATTGAAAAGATGCTTGCTCAACATCATTAATTATCAAAAAAAGCAAATCATTGAGATATCATTGCACTTCTGTTGGGATAGCTACAAAAAAAGAGTGTTGGTGAGGTTGTTGAGAAATTGGAACTTATACACCATTGGTGGGAATACAAGTGTTTTAGCAGCTATGGAAAATAGCACAGAATTCCCTCAAAAAATTAAAAATAATACTACATGAGTCAAGAATCCTACTTCTGGGCATATACCCAAAAGAATGGGAATCGGGATCCCACAGAGATAGCTGCATGTGCATGTTCCTTGCAGCATTATTCACAACAGCCAAGCCATAGAAACAATCCAGATATCTCCTGACAGATGAATGAAGAAAACGTGTAGATGCACACAATGGAATGTTGTTCAGTCTTATTTCCAGAACAAGGAAATCCTGCCACTTGCAACAGGATGGATGAACGTGAAGGACATTATACTAAGTGAAATAATCCAGTCACAGAAGGACAAATACCGCATGATTCCACTTATATGAAATTTCTATAATAGGCAAACTCTGTAAAGCAGAGAATACAACAGTGATTGCCAGAAGCCAGAGGGTGGAGGAACAAGGAGTATAAAGTTTCGGTTATGCTAAATAAGTAAGTTCTAGAGACCTGCTGTGCAACATAGTTCCTATAGCTAACAGTATAGTATATGCATTTCAAAATTTGCTTGCAGAATGAATATCATATTAAATGTTCTTATTCCAATCAAGCAAGGAAATGAGGAAGCCTGGAGAGGTATTGGATGTGTTTATTGTCTGGATTGTGTTGACACTGTCACAAATATTTGCATATGTCTGAATACATCAGATTGCATACATTAAGTATGTGCTTTTCTTTGTATATCAATTATACTTTAAAAAATACTTTAAAATTATTTTATTTGGGGCCAATGCCATGGCTCACTTGGTTAATCCTCTGCCTGCGGCACCGGCATCCCATATGGGCACCGGGTTCTAGTCCCGGTTGTTCCTCTTCCAGTCCAGCTCTCTGCTGTGGCCCAGGAGGGCAGTGGAGGATGGCCCAAGTGCTTGGGCTCCTGTACTCGCATGGGAGACCAGGAAGAAGCGCCTGGCTCCTGGCTTGGGATCGGCACAGCGCCAGCCATGTCGGCCATTTTGGGGGTGAACCAACGGAAGGAAGACCTTTCTCTCTGACTCTCTCTCTCACTGTCTATAACTCTACATGTCAAATAAAAAAAGATTATTTTATTTATTTATTTGAGAGGTAGAGTTACAGACAGTGAGAGAAACAGAGAGAAAGGTCTTCTGTCTGCTGGTTCACTCCCCACATGGCTGCAATGGCCGCAGCTGCGCCTATCTGAAGCCAGGAGCCAGGAGCTTCTTCTGGGTCTCCTACATGGGTGCAGGGGCCCAAGGACTTGGGCCATCTTGTACTACTTTCCCAGGCCATAGCAGAGAGCTGGATTGGAAGAGGAGCAGCTGGACTAGAACCATATGGGATGCCAGTGCTGCAGGCAGAGGATTAACCTACCAGCCCCCGAAAACCTGTTTATTAAAAGACAGATTAAATTCTTAATTCTTTCATTTTATTTACCAATTTTTAAAAAATATTTGGCCGCGCCGCGGCTCACTAGGTTAATCCTCTGCCTGCGGTGCCGGTACCCCAGGTTCTACTCCCAGTTGGGGCACCAGTTCTGTCCCGGTTGCTCCTCTTCCAGTCCAGCTCTCTGCTGTGGCCCGGGAAGGCAGAGGAGGATGGCCTAAGTGCTTGGGCCCTGCACCTGCATGGGAGACCAGGGGGAAGCACCTGGCTCCTGGCTTTGGATCAGCGCAGCACGTCAGCCGTCGCAGCCATCTGGGGGGGTGAACCAATGGAAGGAAGACCTTTCTCTCTGTTTCTCTCTCTCACTGTCTAACTCTGCCTGTCAAAAAAATTTTTTTAATTAATTAATTAATTTATTTATTTGAAAGGCAGAGCTACAGTGAGGCAGAGGCAGAAAGAGAGAAAGAGACAGAGATCTTCCATCCACTGGCCCACAATGGCCAGAGCTGGGCTAACCCAAAGCCAGGAGCCAGGAGCTTCTTCTGGGTCTCCCACGTGGTGCAGGGGCCCAAGAACTTGGGCCATCTTCTACTGCTTTCCCAGACCATAAGCAGTGAGCTGGATCAGAAGTGGAGCAGCTGGGACTAGAACTGGCACACATATGGGATGCAGCGCTTCAGGCCAAGGCTTTACCTTCTACACCACAGTGCCAGCCCCCATTTACCAATTTTTAAAAGAATGAATTATCTTATGTTTTAGAGTGGTGACCAATCAATTTAGTATTTTCATTTTGTATCATTAGGATAAAGTCATATTTAAACATATTTGATGTGCTTCACTCCATTGCAAGTACTAACATTTTTATTCTAATTTTTTAAGTTTTTCATTTATGCATTTGAGAAGCAAAAGAACAAATAGACAAAGCTCCCATTCACTGGTTCACCTCTCAAATGCCTGCAGAGGCCTGGCTGGGGACAAAGCTGGGAGTTGGTAACTGAGTCCAGGTCTTCCACGTGGGTAGGAGGAACCCAATTAATTGAGCCATCATGACTACTTCCCAGGGTCTATATTAGCAAGAACCTGGAGTCAAGAGCCAAAGCTGTGTATCGGCTGGCGCCACGGCTCAATAGGCTAATCCTCCGCCTGCAGCGCTGGTGCCCTGGGTTCTAGTCCTGGTTGGGACATCGGATTCTGTCCCGGTTGCTCCTCTTCCAGTCCAGCTCTCTGCTGTGGCCTGGGAGTGCGGTGGAGGATGGCCCAAGTCCTTGGGCCCTGCACCCGCATGGGGGACCAGGAGAAGCACCTGGGGGCCTGATCCTGGCTTCGGATCAGCGCGGTGCACCAGCTGCAGCGGCCATTGTGGGGGTGAACCAACAGAAAAGGAAGACCTTTCTCTGTCTCTCTCTCTCACTGTCCACTCTGCCTGTCAAAAAAAAAAAAAAAAAAAGCTGTATATCAAACCCAGACACTCCACTGTGGGACCCAGATGTTTTTACCATTAGGCTAAACAAATACTCCCTTATGATAATTTTTCTTTCTATCGAAAAGTTCTTACTCTAACAACAAATAGCTGTGAAAAGCATTGCTATGTTTTGAATAGCTTTACTTTCAGTATCATATGTGACTGTGTTTCTAATTCAAGTAATTTCACATTGTAAGACTGTGCAGAGAAGGGACAGAGTATTACTAAGGCATCACTATCCCCAGCAGCAGCAGAGAATGGCCACTCTGTCCTGGTCTCTTAGGTAAGCTTGTCAGGAAGGAGAGATCTTGGGACCATGGGTCTTAGCCAGTGCTGTTCTATGATACAGCAGGGCCACACAGAGGGCTACCAGGCCCTAGGCAGCACAGCAACCCGGTTGCTTATCAGAGTCTTGAACCTGATTACTTGGGCTCAAACCCTGGCCCTACAAGACAAATTTGGTGAGGTACTTTACTTCTTTTAATTAATTAACTAATTAATTAATATTATGAGAAAGGCAGAGAGTGGTAGGCAGAGGGAGAGGGCTCTATTCCCTTTTTCATTCCTCAAATGCTTGTCACAGCTGGGTCTGAGCTAGGCCAAAGCCAGGAGTTAAGAACTCAATCTGGATCACCCATGTGGGCAGCAAAGACCCAGCTACCTGAGTCATCACTTGCTGTCTCCCAGGGTGCTCCTTAGCACCTGTCACACCCAGGCACTCCCATATGGAATACAGGGTCCCAAGCAGGCTCTTAACCACTGTGTCCAACACACCTCTCATTTCTTTCTCTCAGCCTCACTTTCCCCACCTGTAAAATACAGTAGTCACAATACTTCCCACAGATGTTACGATGATAAATGAGCTAATAGATGCAAAGCTCCATTTGCCTGACATATGCTGAGAACTCAGTAAATGTAAGCAGTTATCACTACTCTCATCATTCAGGGTCATTCTGGATTTCCTTTATGACTCCCAGCCCTATCCAACAACAGAGGTTTGAAACCTCAGATACACACAAGAGGCCTCAACTCCATTCTCCATGTAGGAGAAAAATGCATCAATTAGGTGCGTGAGTAAGAGGTGGTTGAGCCATTATGTGCACTAATCTTCAATAAGACACCAGAGGAAAGAGAAGAATTGTAGCTCTCACCATTTATTACTTAATTAGTTTTATCGTTTTTAACTCATTTTTCCTGGGGGCCTCTTTTGTGACATCTTGGGAATTCCTACTTTGGTAGGAGTATTTCCTCTCAAAGTTTGCTCACTTGATCCATTTAACAGTACTGGACAGGGACCCATTTCATTATCTCCATTTGACAAATGTCCAAGATCGCAGAGCCGACTAATGGCACAGTGGGACCCATACCCAGGGCCTCTGACTCCTCGGCAGCAACTTTCCATTTCATGCTTGTGGCCTCCTTTCTTCACTCATTCATTCATTCATTCATTTAGTAACTATTTGTAGAGAATCCGTTTGTTAGGCACACTGTTCTAGGACAAGCAAGTTGTTGATACAGTAGTGAGTTCAGCAGTGAGGGAAAGAAAACCATGCAGACAAAAATTCCTGTATTCAGGGAGTTTGTACCTAGTTGAGGAGACTGAAAACAAACAAAAATAAATAGCATCTCAAGGACTAATTAAAGCTATGAGAAATACATAAAGCAAGGAAGAATAGGAAGTATACTAAGGTAATAGGGAGGGATTACAGTTTTAATTTCAGGATGGTGGTAATGTTCTGTCTCCTTCTAGATGGTGATTACAAAGCAGTACTTATTTTGTGGGGATCCATCAAGTAATGTACAATTTGTGTATTTTTCTTCTTTAGTTTTTTATTTATTTTTATTTGAAAATAAGAGACAGCAAGAGAAACAGAGATGGAGAGAGATCTTCTATCCACTGATTCACTACCCAAATGCCCAAACAGCTAGGACTGGATTAAACCAAATCCAGGAGCCAGGAATTCAATCTGGGTCTCCCCTATGGGTGGCAGGGATCCAACTACTTGAACCATCACCTATTACCTCCCAGGGATTTGGTGAGCTGAATTTGGGAGCACCAAACAGCTGCCCCTGTACTTCTCTCTATGTGTGTTATATTTCAATGATGTTTATCAAAGAAATAATAATAATATTGGTGTAGCAGTTAAGATGTCACTTGGGATTCCATATCAGAGTGTCTAAGTCCCCGTGTTACTCCTGACTCCAGATTCCTGCTGAAACCCATCCTGGGAGACAGCAGTGATGTCTGAGTGGTTGAGTGCTTGGGTCCCTGTCATCCTATGGGAGACCCAGCTTGAATACTTGGCTCCTGGCTTCAGCTTGGCCCAGATCTGGCTATTGCAGGCATTTGGACAGTGAACCAGTGGATGGGAGATTTCTTCTCTCTCTTGGAATAAATACAATAAACAAAAATAATAATAATATGGAAAAGTGAAAGATCCAAGGTGTCTACCTATGAGCAAATAATTATTGAGTACCTACTATTACAAGACACTATTAACAATTATCAATTTGATTATTTATTACTGTATAAACTATAACAGATCTTTGGGAAAGGAGTCTTTGTTCTCTTGATAAGGTGGCAGTGAGTTCATCATTCTGAGAGCCGAGGCCTAAGCCACTCCTCTCACCTCTAGTTCAATAACCAGGCAGTGATGACAGAAGCATCTCAGATAAACATTGCTTAAGTGTTACAGTGATTTGCAAACTCTACCCAAGCTCTTAGTAAACACTTGGAATGTTGTGTATCTGAAGTTTATATCTTTATCAGAAAATATAATCAATAAAAAAGGTGATAAATTCCTACAAAGAAATGAGTAATTCTAGTGTAGAAAATTTTAAATTCTACTTAATTTAGAATATTCTGGCTTACAAAAAGATTTCACACTTCCTTAATTGACTTAAAGTCAAATCTTTGTCTAGAAATAAGTTGGCTACACATTTGGTATTTAAATCCCATCCTGTAGGAAAAAATCTGATGGGGCTGGTGTCTTGTATTTTAAACAATGGAATAGACAGAACAGTTCATTAAAAGCATAACCTCAGCTAAAGTCAGAGTGCATCAGGGCCAAATTACCTTAAATATAGCATGGTCTAGTGTTGTGTCCTACAACACTTCTGTGCAAACCTTTATAGGGACCCATAACATGAATATTACAATGCCAAGAGCATTTGCTTTCCTAAACCAAAAAGAGTAAGCCACAATAGAACCAAAACTCAAGTGGATGGGGGAGAAACCAGAAACGGCACTGGAAAATACTCAGCAAGATAAGAAACTCGGGCTTCAATCAACCCATGAGCTACAGCTTTCTAATTCTGAGATGAGAGTGGGGAACATCTGTTTGCCGGTTAAGTATACTGCCATTTCTGCGAGGGAGCACCTTTAATGGACAGAGCATTAAGATCACTGAAGGATGACATGTTTTGTTTGCAGTAATGTGGGGTTGCTCAGCCATCCCAGCCAGCACTCATGTCCAACAGAGCTGAGAGGCCCTGTGGGCCCCCTTCTTTGATATCAATTTCTCTCTGTTGAAAGCGGTGCCTGGCAAATAAAACAAAGCTGCTCAGGGCCGTCCACGTTGTGAGTTCCAGGGGCACAGGTCAAGCAGAAGATTCTCCTTGTGCCTACACAGTGCTGAAGAACCACAAAGTACACAACCAGGAAAACAAATTGTCTCCTGACTTCCAGTTTTCACAGTTATTTCAATCATCATTTAGAAGAGATAGAACTAGAGAGAACTTTCCTAAATACCTTGGCTAATAAATTGCTAGTGTTTAAACAACAATTAAATTATGAAATGGAAATTAGCTGTTATGATCAAGCCATATGGTTAATATAATTGATTGGTTCATATTTTTAAGAAGATGGAAAATGCAACCCAAAGAATAATTGAAGAGATTTCACAAAATTAACTAGAGGTAGCTAGTCCTACTTAATTGGACAATTTGGAGCTTTTTACACAAAGAAATGAGAAAGAAAAATTGTTACTTTCTCTGGTTTTTGAATGGAAACAGAATAAAAAATAGTTTGGTGGTTTTTTTTTTTTTCAACTTAAAACCCCTCACACAAAATAGAGAACAAAATGGAAATTTTCACACGTAGATACAAATAGATACACACTTATGTGGGGCAAAGAGACATAAAAACCAGGCACTATACAAATATTGACTTCTATAGTTGAAAGCAGAAGTGAAAAATGGGTCTGGATTTTCTCCTCTTAAAGCACATTTTGGTACACGCACCGAACTCTGCAGTTCTGTCCCGCGTTGTCCGTGTTTTATCTGCAGCCCTCTACTATGCTGTAGTTTTCTGCTCTGATCCTGGAGAAACTAAGAGCTGTTTACAGGCAAACATCCCTGAGCTTGATGGACATGGGTACTGAGTTTTAAAGTGGCGACCAGGGGACAAGTGTCCCTTCTCCTGCCTGAGAGTCCTGAGCCCCTCCCTGAAACTCCTTGTAGGCTACATGTCTAGACTGAACCTTTCTGTTCACTCAAAAAGGGCACTAATCAATCTGCCCTGGAAATCCCTGTCCTTATGGGTTGTGCCTCTTCGCTTGGGTTTTGTTTGGAGGTTGTGAGTGTAATCTGTAATGAGTTGTTGGCTAAATCGTCCTGGATCGCCAGCGCCAAGCGCTTCACCGTGCAACGCAATCTTCCACTCTCACCAAGATGCTTTCAAGGAGGCACCGTGGCCGTCATCCTCGTTCTTCAGATGAGGAAACTGAGACTCTGAGTGTTAGTGTATCTACCTCGCAGGGTTTCGGGAGACCAGAAGACCGGTCTCGTGTCTCACTTTGAAGCCCTCCTTATTTCATTGTGTTTATATGCAAAGTGAAATTCGTTTATTGATTTCCTTTGTCCTTCGAAATAGATTTCTGAAAGGCTAATGATAACTTTTAAAATAATAATTTTTTCACACCAAAAAAAGGAGCAGAATGTGCAAGCTTGGGAACTTGAGTCATGAATGTGAAAAAGAACTCTCAAATCAACTCGGCTGTTCTGGCATTTTAAAATCCCCTGGCCTGTCTGTGGCCATGCCCTCCTCTGCAGCCCCATCATGCCCCTTAGCGTAGGCCTGGCCTTGGTACAAGGATCTCAAGGCAGCTACCAGTGCCGGGGCAGGAGGCTGAGAAGTAAGCTGCAGGGGATGAGACCACGGGAGTCGGGCAGGCTCCCGCAGGGACTTGAGCTTGGATCAGGCAAGTCCCTATTGACTGATGAACTTCAGAAAGACAGCTGCACTGAACACCGCAGCGTCGCCGGCTTCTGCCAACCCTTCCCTACCCAGTCGGAGCTCGTGGGCGGGCGCATCTGCTCCCCAGAGCACCATCTGGAAGCCTACACTTCAAAGGAACACACCTTTTCAGGAAATCTCCGGATGCTTCCCGGGAAGCTTTGCTAGCTGCAGATCTCTGTTCCGGGGAACTAGGCCTGCGGGTCGTTCAAATCCGTGCGGCCACGACAAGGAAATTGTTGATGGAGCTGCTAGACCGGCTGGCGGTGGGACTCGGCCCCCGCCCCACGCGGCTCCCCTCCCCCTCGGACCCTAACTGCTCTACTCATCCAAGCCCACGGCCGTGTCTGGCTCAGCTCCCGGGTCCCTGGATCCAGAGGTTCTCCCAACAAGCCCTCGGTTGCACGCTTGCACGCAACGGCGGACCCCACTTTGATGCTCTGGGTTTGCAGGACAGGAGCGCCTCAGTAACTCTTAGCTTGCTTCTTCAGCAGAGGGGAGGGAATGAGAACCCAAGGTGGCCATAGACCTGGAGGTGACCGGAAGGCCAAACCCCAACACGTTCCTTTCCTGTCACTTAAAAGCAGCAAAATCGCTGTCTCCACAAGGCCGCTAACAGAAGGACAGAGTTGCGCAAGGGACGGGTGATTTTTCTAGAGTGCCTGGAGTCTGAAAGCCTGCGGAGGCAGCAGGAACGGCCCTCCTTGGGGTCTGGCGCCCCGGGATTGGGCCCGGGGCCCGCGAGACAATGGCCGGCTAGGCTCCCGCACTGTGAGCGCCTCTCCGCGGGGCGCGCGGCTCCCGCACGGTTGCCTCCCCGCACCAAGTAGGGAAACACAGGGCACTGTCTGGGCACTCTCTACCGGCCACCTTGCTGCTTGTAAGGTCAGATCCCAGAGGGTCTGAGCCTCTGTTCCTTCGGCGTTCCTAGCTGCCTCTGTTCCCTGGCCCTCAGAAACCATATCCGGCTCTTGGGCGCTTGGGGAGGAACAGAGGTGCTGCCAGTTATGCCAAAGAGGCAACCGGGATAATGGGCTCCTAATGCACAGAGTTCACCTGAGTTCTGTGTCTCTGTTGAGCACCAGAGAACTACTAAGACTTGTGGGAGTCTTCCAAGAGCGTGCTAAGCAGGGCAGATACAAAGTTTTGCCTTCAACAGAAGCATCTAGACTCAGAAGCCTGCACCTGCAGGGCACAGCCGTTGCCCTGGCTCCTGGGTGGGCCTCTGGGCTCCATCTGGAACCCTCCCCACTCCCCACTAGTTTCCACCAGCTGCTCTCGGTGGGAGTTCCCAAGGGCAGACCCTAAGGGTCCCTTTTGCCAACTTCCCAGGATGCTTCTGGAGCAGAGCAGGCACCTGAGACCACAGGGGATTAACATCATGGCCACTCTGCCTGATTGGAGGACCCATTGATAGGTGGTTGTGAACAGTGCTGGCGGTCTATAGCCCCGTGAGCTACCACATAACCTTGGGCTATCTCCAAGCAAGGCTCTGCTCTTCCCATGATTTTCCAAAGTGACAAAGGAGGACCAGAAAGGGAACAGATGCAAGAGGTTCATACACATGAGCTATTCCGTCCCCTAGCACTTCCCCCTCAGCAGGCTTTCTATTGCCTGCCAGAGACAGCAGGAACAAGAATTACAATAAGACAGATTACTGAAGGTGCCAGACTTTAAAAAGTTTCATTGTCTTGTGTAAGCCTAACAACTACCCAATGAAATAGTGTCTTATATACCCATTTTGCAGATGTGAAAACTGACAGGCAGAAAGGTTAATAGATCAATTACCCTTACCCCAGCCAGGAAGAGCCTCAAGCCCACTGGTTTACATTTGGAGGGTGAAGTGCCTTGGGACTGTGGAGCATGTTGGGAAGGAGGGCAGAATGCAGCCTGCAGGGTTCTCCTGGGCTGCCTGATCCCTCTGTTCTCCAGTCACCCACCGAACTGTGGTAGGATGCTTCCAGGGTCTCTGCTCAGGTGGGGAGTGAGAATGCAGGACTGGGCTGAGGCCACCGAGCTTGGGAGCAGAGTCAATTCATCCAAATGCTAACCTTGGCTCTGGGTGTTTTAACTGTGTGACCTTGGGCAACTTGCTTAGGCAAGCTCAGATTCTGTTTTCCTGGCTATAAAATTGGCAAAACAATGCAGAAGGCAAATGGATGACTCTTCTTTAAAAAAAAAAATAAAAAAGATTAATTTATTTTTTGAAAGTCAGAGTTACAGAGAAGCAGAGGTGGGGGGGGGGTGTCTCTTCCATCCACTGGTTCACTCCCCAATTGGCCACAATGGCCAGAGCTGGGCCGATCTGAAGCCAGGAGCCAGGAGCTTCTTTTGGGTCTCCCTCATGGGTGCAGGGGCCCAAGCACTTGGGCCATCTTCCACTGCTTTCCCAGGCTATAGCAGAGAATTGGATTGGAAATGCAGCAGCCTGAACTCGAACTGGTGCCCATATGGGATGCTGACACTACAGGCAGTGGCTTTACCCGCTATGCCAAAGCACTGGCCCCAGATGGGTGACTCTTAAAAAGCTGTGTAAGGATTAAAGGAAGTAAAAGAGCTGACATTTACATCTTGTCTGCCCCATCAGTTTCTCCAAACATGCTCAGAAGAAGGTATTTTCCTTCCATAGAAGCTGGAGGATTTCCTATGGCCACTCCCATTCTGCCCTACCTGCAACCTGACCACCCAGGCCCACTCCAGCAGGCATGCCTGGACAAAGAAAGGCTCTGGGGGTGGACAAAGGGGCTCAGAGGGCAGTAAGCATGGGAAGAGGAGGCTTGTGGAGAGAGGGAGCCAGGCCTGGTTCAGACTCGCCAATTCTCCCTGTTGGTGGAAAGGACTAAAACAAAGGACTTACTCTAATGGCCAGGCCCTGGACTGAGGCCTTACACATGGGCTCAGTCCTCCCAAACACCCATTGCCACAAGACTATTCTATCTATTTTATGTATGAGGTAGAAAGGACCAGTAATTGATGGTGGTCATAACCCCAAATGAGCATCACAAGTGACATTGAAACCACAAAGCTATAGCCTCTCATGCTGGGGGTAGTGCTGGGTGTGAAGGCAAAAGGCTCCTTTGGCAGGGAGGAGGGGGCAGTGAGAACCAAGCATGCAAGATCCCCCCACAGCTCTCTCAGCTCCAGAGGCCAACAGGCAGCAGGGCTCGGCATGCCTGGCCCTGGGGGATCTCCCATCCTCAGAGCCACCAATTGCATGGCCTTGCGCCCACTGCCTGGGAGGCCCTGTTTGCAGGTGCAGCTCCACCTGGGCCTTCTGCTTGGGCCTGGATCTTGAGCTTGTCACTCCACACATCTCTCAGAGGCTTGGACTTGCACCTCTGAGTCTGAGCCTGTCCCCACCCCTATCCTGCCTCTGCCTCAGTTCCCCTCATTCATCTGTCATTGACCCTATTCTGTCACTTTCCTATGGGCCTGTCTGGGTCCAAGTCCCTCCTCTTTGAAGGCCTAGGGCTCTTGCTTTCTGCTTTGAGAACTGATCAAATTCCTAGGAAGTCCCTGTCCCACCCCCACCATATTTTCTCTGCCAGGAAGTGCCTGCAGCTGTGCAGTCTGGGCCAATTTGTTTTGCATTTATTTGGGGTTTGGGTTTTTGGTCCAGAGCCTGCAGAGGTCTGTGATCTTGAAATCACTGTGACACAACCTGGCCCAACGGAGAATCCAGGAACCCCTATCCTAGAGCCTACCACATCTCCCTTTCTGGCCCTATGTCTTCACACAAAACCCAGTGTGACCTTCTCAGTAAGCCCCGGCCATGACTTTTCCCTCCTGGAATGGAACCTTGCTAGTGCACCCAAGCCTGCCCTTCCAACCACAGCGCTGGGCCTTTGACGCCCCCTCCGCCCAACACTTGCTCATCTGTCAGTCAACAAACATTGACTGAGCCTCCACCCTCTTCTGGACTCCAGGATTCCTGACTACAACCCAAGACAGCGTGACCAGAGGCCACCTGTGTTGAACAGGGTAAGGGGGGCGTCTGGGGGAGGAAAGCGGGGAGGTGGGGGGAATCATGGAAGGCTGCGGAGGAAGCGACCCCGAAGGTAAACAGGTCTTGAGGGGCCAGAGGAGCCTCTGGACCTGGTTTCTATGTGGCCTCTTTCTGAACAGCCCAGGAGTCAGAGCAGGAGCCAGCGGTGTTGCGAGCGCGCCCGAGGCCTTTCCAGCGTGAGGACCCTGGGCCAGCCACCTGGCACACCCTCGGGAGCCTCCTGAGACTGTTCCGGGAGCAGGACCCGGGCGCCCGCTGCTCACCAGTCCTGGGCCCCGGTATCCGATGGGGAGAACAAACTTCTGCAAAGCATCCTCTCTGTCGGGAGACCTAGACAGTCTAGGGCTTGTGGGGGAGAGGATGAGACGCCTTGCAGACTGGGCGGGTAGGAGGTGGGGTCGGCACCCTCCGGGGAAGGCCCGCGCGGTCGCCGCGGAGACGCCAGCCTGGTGCCTTTCTCCTCCTGACTTCTTTCCTCGGCAGAGCCCTTGCGGAAACCGCAGGCTCCAGCGTCCCCCGGCTGGCGCGGGCGACCGCAGGCAGCTCCCCGTGTCCCTTCCAGAGACTCCGTCCCCCGCGTCTGGGCTGGGAGTGGAGGACTGTCGGGTTGGTCCTGCCCCTGGGGCGGCTTCTGGAGCCCCGCGCCCTTGCGGAGCTTGGACAGCGGCTGTCTTGCCCGCGCCCGGCGTTATTCGCGCCTCGGCTGCGCAGGCGAGGCCCGCGCTACGCTGGCATAACCGCAGGATGCCCTCTCTCCTGATCTTCGCGGCCCTAGGGTGGCAGGCAGAGGTGTGGGCGAGATGTCGGGGTGGGCATCTATCGACCGCACGAACCCGAGAGTGCAGAAACGCGAGCATTCAAAGCGGCCCTCCGGGCTTGACCACCGTGCTCCACAGAGCTGATCTGCCCCAAGGATTCAAAATGGGGTGTGGGGCGGGAGGTCATCACATCCCTGACCATCCCTGCGTCCCACCGCCTCCTTCTCCCTGCACAAGACCTGGGCCATGGTCTTTCCAGCGGCGCCCCCCCCCACCACCCGCAAGGTCCACCGTCTGGGTGGCTGAGAGCAAGGAACCAGGGGTGTGGGAAGTACAGTATCGCACTCCACCTCTGCAGTTAGCACGAGGATTCGTCCCACAGCTTACCCCTCTGTTGAGTGGAGGTAACATAGAAGCTACTTCCTAAGAGTGAGGTGAGAATTAAATGAGTTAATATGTGTGCTTTTTCACAATACCTGGCAAATACAAACGCTGAAGTGTTAACTGCCCGCTTCTGACCGAGATTTTTTAAATGGGGTAGTAGAGTACAAGGAGGTCCCAGAGACCTCCCAGGATTTTTCCCTTAAGATTTATTTATTTATCTATTTTATTTATTTGTCTTTCTATCTGTTCTTTGGAGAGAGAGGGAGAGAGAGAGAGAGAGATCTTCAATCCATTGCCTCACTTTCCAAATGGCTGTAACAGCCAAAGCTGGGCCAAGTCGATGCCAGGAGCCTAGAAGCCCACATGGGTGGCAGGGGGCCAAGCACCTGGGCCACCCTCCAGTGCCTTTCCAGTGCATCAGCAAGGAGCTGGATTGGAAGTGGAGCACCCGGGACTCTAAGGGGCACTACCACAGGGGATGCCAGGGCGAGGCGACTGGGGCGTAACCTACTGTCCCCACATCGGCAGGCTGCAGTCATCCCGGATTTAGTCCCTCATGCCCCCGCGCAAAGCCTTCTACGGGGGATTCTGACCTTGGAGTCTAGAGAACTTGAGTGAGGCCCGCTGTCAGGGCGGAGGGAAGGGGAGAGCTGAGGTGTCGGAGGACAAGCCCTGCCCTCCCGCAGCCTCCACTCCAGGGTGGAACCCCTCCTCCACCTCCACCATCGCCCGCAAAAGCTGCCACGCCGAGCATGATATCCGCAAGGATCCGCCAGCGGGCTTGGCAAGGGGTTGGAAACAACGGGTCACTGTCGCCCCGTCTT